>NW_023995385.1:0-117374 GCF_015586225.1 Lucilia sericata | reverse complement strand
GACTAGATATAGACTAGACTATAGACTAGACTATAGACTAGACTATAGACTAGACTATAGACTAGACTATAGACTAGACTATAGACTAGACTATAGACTAGACTATAGACTAGACTATAGACTAGACTATAGACTAGACTATAGACTAGACTATAGACTAGACTATAGACTAGACTATAGACTAGACTATAGACTAGACTATAGACTAGACTAGACTAGACTATAGACTAGACTATAGACTAGACTATAGACTAGACTATAGACTAGACTATAGACTAGACTATAGACTAGACTATAGACTAGACTATAGATATACTATAGACTAGACTATAGACTAGACTATAGATAGACTATAGACTAGACTATAGACTAGACTATAGACTAGACTATAGACTAGACTATAGACTAGACATAGACTATAGACTAGACTATAGACTAGACTATAGACTAGACTATAGACTAGACTATAGACTAGACTATAGACTAGACTATAGACTAGACTATAGACTAGACTATAGACTAGACTATAGACTAGACTATAGACTAGACTATAGACTAGACTATAGACTAGACTATAGACTAGACTATAGACTAGACTATAGACTAGACTATAGACTAGACTATAGACTAGACTATAGACTAGACTATAGACTAGACTATAGACTAGACTATAGACTAGACTATAGACTAGACTATAGACTAGACTATAGACTAGACTATAGACTAGACTATAGACTAGACTATAGACTAGACTATAGACTAGACTATAGACTAGAGATAGACTAGACTATAGACTAGACTATAGACTAGACTATAGGACTATAGACTAGACTATAGACTAGACTATAGACTAGACTATAGACTAGACTATAGACTAGACTATAGACTAGACTATAGACTAGACTATAGACTAGACTATAGACTAGACTATAGACTAGACTATAGACTAGACTTAGACTAGAATAGACTAGACTATAGACTAGACTATAGACTAGACTATAGACTAGACTATAGACTAGACTATAGACTAGACTATGACTAGACTATAGACTAGACTATAGACTAGACTATAGACTAGACTATAGACTAGACTATAGACTAGACTATAGACTAGACTATAGACTAGACTATAGACTAGACTATAGACTAGACTATAGACTAGACTATAGACTAGACTATAGATAGACTATAGACTAGACTATAGACTAGACTATAGACTAGACTATAGACTAGACTATAGACTAGACTATAGACTAGACTATAGACTAGACTATAGACTAGACTATAGACTAGACTATAGACTGACTATAGACTAGACTATAGACTAGACTATAGACTAGACTATAGACTAGACTATAGACTAGACTATAGACTAGACTATAGACTAGACTATAGACTAGACTATAGACTAGACTATAGACTAGACTATAGACTAGACTATAGACTAGACTATAGACTAGACTATAGACTAGACTATAGACTAGACTATAGACTAGACTATAGACTAGACTATAGACTAGACTATAGACAGTTTAATTTTATATTTTCCTTAATATTCCTTCTACAACTATTTTTTCTTTCTTAAGTATACAACATTTTATACAACATTTTGTTAAATTTTTACTTTAATTTAAAATTTTATTTAAATATTTATTTCTACTACATACCCTATTACTATTTAATTTTTATTACAATTTGTTTTTATCTCAAACAATTTCCAGAAATCCTTACAATTAGAGCAATTAATCGACATTCCTTTGCCTTTATTAACAACTACTACATCAAAAGTCGCAACAAAAGTAACAAAATAAAATTAAATAAAAAAATCTCTTAAAACTACATAATTAACATAAATAACAACAACATAGATACAGATTCATTCCATTTATCGCTTCACTTCATACCCATCTGCTGTATCAGCGCTTCTCGCTACGTTTGATTAATTGTTTGGTTTTTTATATTATATATTTTTTGTCTATTGCACTTAATTACTTTCGTTTCTTTTTATTTTATTTGAATTTTATAATTAAATTCTGTGTTTCTTTTTTTTCTGTTTTTTTTGTCTGCTCTTTCATATAAAAGGATGTCTGGTTCTTCTTTTCTTTTTGGGATAATCGTAACCTTCAAACTCATCTTCTAACTGTTCCTCCTCTTCACTCTGTTTACGCTTGTATTCATCATGATGTTCTTGTGCTCTTTGATGGGTACTGGTATGGGCAGGGGCACCTTTTTCACTAAAGTTTTATGATGGACATGGGTATGATGTTTTACCGTTATATGTATTCGTATTCTTAGGAAATATAAACGAAAGAAAGAGTAAAGATAATGATCGTTTAATTGGGAGTTGAAAACGTAATAAATATTATTTTATTATGCATAATTAATGGACTTACTTAAGATTTTCCTTAGAGGGATAGGCTGTGGTTAGAGCCAAAATTAATGTTGTAATACACAAGAAAGTGATAACCTGTCGGGGAGAGAGGAAATGAAAATAAGAATTTAATAAATTTAAATTGCTAAAAGTTCTTGGCATTTAAATATTTACTACACACAAGTCAGAATACGCTAACATTGCTACTGAAAGCTTCTGCTAGAGAAAGCTTTTTTTTACCCTTAGATGTTAAGTACAGCAATATGGTAACTTTGTATAAAAGCTTTTCTTTGCTGTTAATGAATATGAATTTAAATTTAAATTGGAATGTTTTGTAATATCTGGGCTGCTCCCAGACTACTCGATCTTAGTAAGTGCAGTATCGATATATCGCAGATCCATCTTTTTATTATCTTGCATTAGTCCTTAACGGAAAATCCTATGTAAAATTTCTAAAAAATAATTTTCATTGAGAAAATTTGTGAGGAATTAAAAATAAAAATAAGTCGATCCAACTTAAAAAATTTTATAAAATGTACTTGTTTAAAAGCCTTTAAAGCAGTCATCGGCCTTAATGAAGATACGGGGTTTCTTCGAAAGAAGTGAAAAGAACCCTAAACCTAAATTTTGAAGTTGGACTGTTGGACTTTTCAACGCTACATCATTTTTCATAATGGATAATTTCTGATTTCTGACTGTTAGATACTTCACTCGATTAAATCAAGGCCGACTTTCAATATACATAAGAAATTTTATAACAGATTTTAATTTGGCACATTTTGAGAATTATGTTGCAAGTAGACAGCATCTTAAATTTTGCTAGAATTTGTTCTGTTTTGGCCCTAGGTAATCGGCGCTTTCGTTTAGGTCTTATAATGGTCCAGAAAATGGTCTTTATGTTTTCACCCAAAAATCGAGTTTTAGTGGTCACAGATTTTAATCCTTTTGTCCTAGGGCCTTCCGTTTAGCCAGAAAATGGACTTTTATGTTTTCACTAAAAAATCGAATTTTGGTGGGAAATATAAGTGATCACAGATTTAATCCTTTTTGCACTAGGGCCTTCCGTTTAGCCAGAAAATGGACTTTTATGCTTTCACTAAAAATCGAATTTTGGTGGGAAGTAAGTGTGATCACAGATTTTAATCCGTTTTGCCCTTGGACCTTCCGTTTAGCCAGAAAATGGACTTTTATCGAATTTTGGTGGGAAGTAAGAGTGATCACAGATTTTAATCCATTTTGCCCTAGAGCCTTCCGTTTAGCCAGAAATGGACTTTTATGTTTTCGCAAAAAAATTGAGTGATCACAGATTTTAATCCGTTTTGCCTTATGACCTTCCATTTAGCCAGAAAATGGACTTTTATGTTTTCACTAAAAAATCGAATTTTGGTGGGAAATATAAGTGATCACAGATTTTAATCCTTTTTGCCCTAGGGCCTTCCGTTTAGCCAGAAAATGTACTTTTATGTTTTCACTAAAAAATCGATTTTTGGTGGGAAATATAAGTGATCACAGATTTTAATCCTTTTTGCCCTAGGGCCTTCCGTTTAGCCAGAAAATGTACTTTATGTTTTCACTAAAAAATGAGTTTTGGTGGGAAAAATGAGTAATCGCAGATTTTAATCCGTTTTGCCCTAGAGCCTTCCGTTTAGCCAGAAATGTTCACTAAAAAATTGAGTTTTGGTGGGAAATATGAGTGATCACAGATTTAATCCTTTTACCCTAGGTAATCGCAGATTTTAATCCGTTTTGCCCTAGGGCCTTCCGTTTAGCCAGAAAAATGGACTTTTATGTGTTCACTAAAAAATTGAGTTTTGTTGGGAAATATAAGTGATCACAGATTTAAATCCTTTTTCACAAAAAAATTGAGTTTTGGTGGGAAATAGAAGTGATTACAGATTTTAATCCGTTTTGCTCTAGGACCTTCCGTTTAGCCAGAAAATGGACTTTTATGTTTCCACTAAAAAATCGAATTTTGGTGGGAAATATAAGTGATCACAGATTTTAATCCTTTTTGCCCTAGGGCCTTCCGTTTAGCCAGAAAATGGACTTTTATGTTTTCACTAAAAATTGAGTTTTGGTGGGAAATATAAGTGATCACAGATTTTAATTTTTTTTGCCCTAGGGCCTTCCGTTTAGCCAGAAAATGGACTTTTATGTTATCACTAAAAAAATCGAATTTTGGTGGGAAATATGAGTGATCACAGATTTTAATCCGTTTTGCCCTAGGGCCTTCCGTTTAGCCAGAAAATGGACTTTTATGTTTTCACTAAAAATTGAATTTTGGTGGGAAATATGAGTGATCACAGATTTTAATCCGTTTTGCCCTAGGACCTTCCGTTTAGCCAGAAAATGGACTTTTATGTTTTCACTAAAAAATCGAATTTTGGTGGGAAATATAAGTGATCACAATGGACTTTTATGTTTTCACTAAAAAATTGAATTTTGGTGGGAAATATAAGTGATCACAGATTTTAATCCTTTTTGCCCTACGGCCTTCCGTTTAGCCAGAAAATGGACTTTTATGTCTTCACTAAAAATTGAATTTTGGTGGGAAATATAAGTGATCACAGATTTTAATTGTTTTTGCCCTAGGGCCTTCCGTTTAGCCAGAAAATGGACTTTTATGTTTTCACTAAAAAATCGATTTTTGGTGGGAAATATAAGTGATCAGAAATTTTAATCCGTTTTGCCCTAGAGCCTTCCGTTTAGCCAGAAAATGGACTTTTATGTTTTCACTAAAAAATTGAGTTTTGGTGGGAAATATGAGTGATCACAGATTTCAATCCTTTTAGCCCTAGAGCCTTCCGTTTAGCCAGAAAATGGACTTTTATGTTTTCACAAAAAAATCGAATTTTGGTGGGAAATATAAGTGATCATAGATTTTAATCCTTTTTGCCCTAGGGCCTTCCTTTTAGCCAGAAAATGGACTTTTCTGTTTTCACTAAAAAATTGAATTTTGGTGGGAAATATAAGTGATCACAAATTTTAATCCGTTTTGCCCTAGAGCCTTCCGTTTAGCCAGAAAATGGACTTTTATGTTTTCACTAAAAAATTGAATTTTGGTGGGAAATATAAGTGATCACAGATTTTAATCCTTTTAGCCCTAGAGCCTTCCGTTTAGCCAGAAAATGGACTTTTATGTTTTCACTAAAAAATCGATTTTTGGTGGGAAATATAAGTGATCACAGATTTTAATCCGTTTTGCCCTAGAGCCCGAAATTGCCCGAATTTTGGTGGGAAATATGAGTGATCACAGATTTTAACTTATTTTGCCCTAGGGCCTTCCGTTTAGCCAGAAAATGGACTTTTATGTTTTCACTAAAAAAATTGAATTTTGGTGGGAAATATGAGTGATCACAGATTTTAATTGTTTTTGCCCTAGGACCTTCCGTTTAGCCAGAAAATGGACTTTTATGTTTTCACTAAAAAATCGAATTTTAGTGGGAAATATAAGTGATCACAAATTTTAATCCTTTTTGCCCTTGGGCCTTCCGTTTAGCCAGAAAATGGACTTTTATGTTTTCAGTAAAAATCGAACTTTGGTGGGAAATATAAGTGATCACAGATTTTAATCCTTTTTGCCCTAGGGCCTTCCGTTTAGCCAGAAAATGTACTTTTATGTTTTCACTAAAAAATCGATTTTTGGTGGGAAATATAAGTGATCACAGATTTTAATCCTTTTTGCCCTAGGGCCTTCCGTTTAGCCAGAAAATGGACTTTTATGTTTTCACTAAAAAATCGATTTTTGGTGGGAAATATAAGTGATCACAGATTTTAATCCGTTTTGACCTAGAGCCTTCCGTTTAGCCAGAAAATGGACTTATGTTTTCACTAAAAATTGAATTTTGGTGGGAAATATGAGTGATCACAGATTTTAATTGTTTTTGCCCTACGGCCTTCCGTTTAGCCAGAAAATGGACTTTTATGTTTTCACTAAAAAATCGAATTTTGGTGGGAAATATAAGTGAATTTTGGTGGGAAATATAAGTGCCCGTTTAGCCAGAAAATTGACTTTTATGTTTTCACTAAAAAATCGATTTTTGGTGGGAAATATAAGTGATCACAGATTTTAATTGTTTTTGCCCTAGGACCTTCCGTTTAGCCAGAAAATGGACTTTTATGTTTTCACTAAAAAATCGAATTTTAGTGGGAAATATAATTGATCACAGATTTTAATCCTTTTTGCCCTAGGGCCTTCCGTTTAGCTAGAAAATGGAATTATATGTTTTCACTAAAAAATCGATTTTTGGTGGGAAATATAAGTGATCACAGATTTTAATCCTTTTTGCCCTAGGGCCTTTCGTTTAGCCAGAAAATGGACTTTTATGTTTTCACTAAAAAATCGAATTTTAGTGGGAAATATAATTGATCACAGATTTTAATCCTTTTTGCCCTAGGGCCTTCCGTTTAGCTAGAAAATGGAATTTTATGTTTTCACTAAAAAATCGATTTTTGGTGGGAAATATAAGTGATCACAGATTTTAATTGTTTTTGCCCTAGGACCTTCCGTTTAGCCAGAAAATGGACTTTTATGTTTTCACTAAAAAATCGAATTTTAGTGGGAAATATAATTGATCACAGATTTTAATCCTTTTTGCCCTAGGACCTTCCGTTTAGCCAGAAAATGGACTTTTATGTTTTCACTAAAAAATCGAATTTTAGTGGGAAATATAAGTGATCACAGATTTTAATTGTTTTTGCCCTAGGACCTTCCGTTTAGCCAGAAAATGGACTTTTATGTTTCCACTAAAAAATCGAATTTTGGTGGGAAATATAAGTGATCACAGATTTTAATTGTTTTTGCCCTAGGACCTTCCGTTTAGCCAGAAAATGGACTTTTATGTTTTCACTAAATAATCGATTTTTGGTGGGAAATATAAGTGATCACAGATTTTAATTGTTTTTGCCCTAGGACCTTCCGTTTAGCCAGAAAATGGACTTTTATGTTTTCACTAAAAAATCGATTTTTGGTGGGAAATATAAGTGATCACAGATTTTAATCCTTTTTGCCCTAGGGCCTTCCGTTTAGCCAGAAAATGGACTTTTATGTTTTCACTAAAAAATCAATTTTTGGTGGGAAATATAAGTGATCACAGATTTTAATCCTTTTTGCCCTAGGGCCTTCCGTTTAGCCAGAAAATGGACTTTTTTGTTTTCACTAAAAAATCGAATTTTGGTGGGAAATATAAGTGATCACAAATTTTAATCCTTTTTGCCCTAGAGCCTTCCGTTTAGCCAGAAAATGGACTTTTATGTTTTCACTAAAAAATCGATTTTTGGTGGGAAATATAAGTGATCACAGATTTTAATCCTTTTTGCCCTAGGGCCTTCCGTTTAGCCAGAAAATGGACTTTTATGTTTTCACTAAAAAATCGATTTTTGGTGGGAAATATAAGTGATCACAGATTTTAATCGTTTTTGCCCTAGGGCCTTCCGTTTAGCCAGAAAATGGACTTTTATGTTTTCACTCGATTATTGGTGGGAAATATAAGTGATCACAGATTTTAATCCGTTTTGACCTAGAGCCTTCCGTTTAGCCAGAAAATGGACTTATGTTTTCACTAAAAATTGATTTTTGGTGGGAAATATCACAGTTTTGAATCCTTTTTGCCCTAGGGCCTTCCGTTTAGCCAGAAAAATCGAATTTTGGTGGGAAATATGAGTGATCACAGATTTTAATTGTTTTTGCCCTAGGACCTTCCGTTTAGCCAGAAAATGGACTTTTATGTTTTCACTAAAAAATCGAATTTTAGTGGGAAATATAAGTGATCACAAATTTTAATCCTTTTTGCCCTTGGGCCTTCCGTTTAGCCAGAAAATGGACTTTTATGTTTTCACTAAAAAATCGAACTTTGGTGGGAAATATAAGTGATCACAGATTTTAATCCTTTTTGCCCTAGGGCCTTCCGTTTAGCCAGAAAATGTACTTTTATGTTTTCACTAAAAAATCGATTTTTGGTGGGAAATATAAGTGATCACAGATTTTAATCCTTTTTGCCCTAGGGCCTTCCGTTTAGCCAGAAAATGGACTTTTATGTTTTCACTAAAAAATCGATTTTTGGTGGGAAATATAAGTGATCACAGATTTTAATCCGTTTTGACCTAGAGCCTTCCGTTTAGCCAGAAAATGGACTTATGTTTTCACTAAAAAATTGAATTTTGGTGGGAAATATGAGTGATCACAGATTTTAATTGTTTTTGCCCTACGGCCTTCCGTTTAGCCAGAAAATGGACTTTTATGTTTTCACTAAAAAATCGAATTTTGGTGGGAAATATAAGTGAATTTTGGTGGGAAATATAAGTGCCCGTTTAGCCAGAAAATTGACTTTTATGTTTTCACTAAAAAATCGATTTTTGGTGGGAAATATAAGTGATCACAGATTTTAATTGTTTTTGCCCTAGGACCTTCCGTTTAGCCAGAAAATGGACTTTTATGTTTTCACTAAAAAATCGAATTTTAGTGGGAAATATAATTGATCACAGATTTTAATCCTTTTTGCCCTAGGGCCTTCCGTTTAGCTAGAAAATGGAATTATATGTTTTCACTAAAAAATCGATTTTTGGTGGGAAATATAAGTGATCACAGATTTTAATCCTTTTTGCCCTAGGGCCTTTCGTTTAGCCAGAAAATGGACTTTTATGTTTTCACTAAAAAATCGAATTTTAGTGGGAAATATAATTGATCACAGATTTTAATCCTTTTTGCCCTAGGGCCTTCCGTTTAGCTAGAAAATGGAATTTTATGTTTTCACTAAAAAATCGATTTTTGGTGGGAAATATAAGTGATCACAGATTTTAATTGTTTTTGCCCTAGGACCTTCCGTTTAGCCAGAAAATGGACTTTTATGTTTTCACTAAAAAATCGAATTTTAGTGGGAAATATAATTGATCACAGATTTTAATCCTTTTTGCCCTAGGACCTTCCGTTTAGCCAGAAAATGGACTTTTATGTTTTCACTAAAAAATCGAATTTTAGTGGGAAATATAAGTGATCACAGATTTTAATTGTTTTTGCCCTAGGACCTTCCGTTTAGCCAGAAAATGGACTTTTATGTTTCCACTAAAAAATCGAATTTTGGTGGGAAATATAAGTGATCACAGATTTTAATTGTTTTTGCCCTAGGACCTTCCGTTTAGCCAGAAAATGGACTTTTATGTTTTCACTAAATAATCGATTTTTGGTGGGAAATATAAGTGATCACAGATTTTAATTGTTTTTGCCCTAGGACCTTCCGTTTAGCCAGAAAATGGACTTTTATGTTTTCACTAAAAAATCGATTTTTGGTGGGAAATATAAGTGATCACAGATTTTAATCCTTTTTGCCCTAGGGCCTTCCGTTTAGCCAGAAAATGGACTTTTATGTTTTCACTAAAAAATCGATTTTTGGTGGGAAATATAAGTGATCACAGATTTTAATCCTTTTTGCCCTAGGGCCTTCCGTTTAGCCAGAAAATGGACTTTTTTGTTTTCACTAAAAAATCGAATTTTGGTGGGAAATATAAGTGATCACAAATTTTAATCCTTTTTGCCCTAGAGCCTTCCGTTTAGCCAGAAAATGGACTTTTATGTTTTCACTAAAAAATCGATTTTTGGTGGGAAATATAAGTGATCACAGATTTTAATCCTTTTTGCCCTAGGGCCTTCCGTTTAGCCAGAAAATGGACTTTTATGTTTTCACTAAAAAATCGATTTTTGGTGGGAAATATAAGTGATCACAGATTTTAATCGTTTTTGCCCTAGGGCCTTCCGTTTAGCCAGAAAATGGACTTTTATGTTTTCACTCGATTATTGGTGGGAAATATAAGTGATCACAGATTTTAATCCGTTTTGACCTAGAGCCTTCCGTTTAGCCAGAAAATGGACTTATGTTTTCACTAAAAAATTGATTTTTGGTGGGAAATATCACAGTTTTGAATCCTTTTTGCCCTAGGGCCTTCCGTTTAGCCAGAAAAATCGAATTTTGGTGGAAAATATAAGTGATCACAGATTTTAATCCGTTTTGCCCTAGAGCCTTCCGTTTAGCCAGAAAATGGACCTTTATGTTTTCGCTAAACAATCGAATTTTGGTGGGAAATATAAGTGATCACAGATTTTAATTGTTTTTGCCCTACGGCCTTCCGTTTAGCCAGAAAATGGACTTTTATGTTTTCACTAAAAAATCGAATTTTGGTGGGAAATATAAGTGATCACAGATTTTAATTGTTTTTGCCCTACGGCCTTCCGTTTAGCCAGAAAATGGACTTTTATGTTTTCACTAAAAAATCGAATTTTGGTGGGAAATATGAGTGATCACAGATTTTAATCCTTTTTGCCCTAGGGCCTTCCGTTTAGCCAGAAAATGGACTTTTATGTTTTCACTAAAAAATCGATTTTTGGTGGGAAATATAAGTGATCACAGATTTTAATCCTTTTTGCCCTAGGGCCTTCCGTTTAGCCAGAAAATGGACTTTTATGTTTTCACTAAAAAATCGAATTTTGGTGGGAAATATAAGTGATCACAAATTTTAATCCTTTTTGCCCTACGGCCTTCCGTTTAGCCAGAAAATGGACTTTTATGTTTTCACTAAAAAATCGATTTTTGGTGGGAAATATAAGTGATCACAGATTTTAATTGTTTTTGCCCTAGGACCTTCCGTTTAGCCAGAAAATGGACTTTTATGTTTTCACTAAAAAATCGAATTTTAGTGGGAAATATGATTGATCACAGATTTTAATCCTTTTTGCCCTAGGACCTTCCGTTTAGCCAGAAAATGGACTTTTATGTTTTCACTAAAAAATCGATTTTTGGTGGGAAATATAAGTGATCACAGATTTTAATCCTTTTTGCCCTAGGTCCTTCCGTTTAGCCAGAAAATGGACTTTTATGTTTTCACTAAAAAATCGAATTTTGGTGGGAAATATAAGTGATCACAGATTTTAATCCTTTTTGCCCTACGGCCTTCCATTTAGCCAGAAAATGGACTTTTATGTTTTCACTAAATAATCGATTTTTGGTGGGAAATATAAGTGATCACAGATTTTAATTGTTTTTGCCCTAGGACCTTCCGTTTAGCCAGAAAATGGACTTTTATGTTTTCACTAGAAAATCGAATTTTAGTGGGAAATATAAGTGATCACAGATTTTAATCCTTTTTGCTCTAGGGCCTTCCGTTTAGCCAGAAAATGGACTTTTATGTTTTCACTAAAAAATTGAGTTTTGGTGGGAAATATAAGTGATTACAGATTGAAAAAATTAGATAGTGTGTAGACTAGGCCGTGGACTAAACTATTTGCTAGTTTATAAACTAGAGAATTGGATAATCTAGTTTTCTGGTTAGTCTGTTGATCTAATGGCAATTCTATGCTATGTGCTGTCCTTATGGAAAAATTTACTAGTCTATGAATTAGTTTAATGATTATTATATGAATCAGTTTGTGGGCTAGACTATGAAAAGGCTTATGGACTTGTCTTTTGACTAGTGTCACTTATCACGACTGTAGACTAGTCTTTTGACAAGTCTGTAAAATCGAATTACTAGGATCAGATAGAAATCGCTTTAATAGATGTAACGACTTGTTACAGCTCTTAACCAGCAAACATCATACTAAATTTTTAGTGGGAAGAAGGGATATAGGGCTTGAAGTTACACATGGCTTTCACATGGCAATGACTAATAGGGATTATATGAGCATGGGAATACTTTTACAATCTGACGAATTCACGAAAGAAAGTTTATGGCATGTTCCTAATAAATCGGAAATCGATATGATAGCGAAAACATTTTTTTTTCCGTAAATATGATCATGATAAATTTTAACACCCAGGTGATATCGCCTCGATATATCTTTATAATATGATTTGATTTATTGGGTTTTTGCACATTTTTAAAATCCAAATTTATTATTTTATTTGAGGTAATTTCTATAACTTTTGAATAAATAATATTATTTGAAATTATTTGTAGTTCGTCCTTTCAATATCCATTGTTTATGTTCTTGATTTTTTTATAAAAATTTCTTTCCTTATTTTAATTTTATTTAAAACTTTGTTTAATAAATTCATTTTTATTTGCCACACACTTACTCCTTTTGGAAAATACATTGTATATATCTTTGTTTAGGTTTTTTTTTTTGGTTTTCAATTAAATACTTTTTTTCAAAACTTAAGCAATATTAGTTGTTCGTTTTGTTTCGTGTTAATTTCCGTATCACGTTGCCAAGACAACCTTGTAAGGCTGAGTTCCGTTATTATTACCAGTGGATTAATGCTGTTGCAAGCGTTTAAATATGAATCAAACAAACTCTACCGTAAAGTTGAAACAAGTTATGAGGTTTTATTTCTGCCACTTCTTCTTCTTGTTTGTGGCAATTGCAATCAGCAATTGTTAGCTGTTGTTGTTATGTTGCACTTGTGCTGTTGCTATTAAAGTTAAATGAAAACAAAAAGCACAACAACATTAGTAGCAATAATACTCGTAAATTACTAGATTTACAATGCCAGCTAAGTACGAGTTTTAAATGAAAGAAAGAAAAAAAAAGAAATGTTTGAAAACAAAATAAAATTTTATTTTGCGATATTATTATCAGACAGAAAACAAAAACTATGGTTCACTGCAGCCGTTCACAGATTTGTTAACTGTATCCATTCATTCATTCATACATGCATTACATATATCTTACGTGTTGTTATAGTTGTTGCCACTCACTCACTATTACTTGCTACACTCGAATTAATGTATTTTCCAGACATTCGTATAACATAATCAGTTCATAATACCAGACTGCTAAGTGGTGGGCTAACTCGATATCGAAAAATAATTTAAAATTTGTAAAATGTCTAGTTTATAGTCTAGTCTAATCTATAGTCTAATCTATAGTCTAATCTATAGTCCAGTCTATAGTCCAGTCTATAGTTCAGTCTATAGTCCAGTCTATAGTCTAGTCTATAGTCCAGTCTATAGTCCAGTCTATAGTCCAGTCTATAGTCCAGTCTATAGTCCAGTCTATAGTCTAGTCTATAGTCCAGTCTATAGTCCAGTCTATAGTCCAGTCTATAGTCTAGTCTATAGTCCAGTCTATAGTCCAGTCTATAGTCCAGTCTATAGTCCAGTCTATAGTCCACTCTATAGTCCAGTCTATAGTCCAGTCTATAGTCCAGTCTATAGTCCAGTCTATAGTCAGGTCTATAGTCCAGTCTATAGTCAGGTCTATAGTCCAGTCTATAGTCCAGTCTATAGTCCAGTCTATAGTCCAGTCTATAGTCCAGTCTATAGTCCAGTCTATAGTCCAGTCTATAGTCCAGTCTATAGTCCAGTCTATAGTCCAGTCTATAGTCTAGTCTATAGTCTAGTCTATAGTCTAGTCTATAGTCTAGTCGATAGTCTAGTCTATAGTCTAGTCGATAGTCTAGTCTATAGTCTAGTCGATAGTCTAGTCTATAGTCTAGTCTACAGTCTAGTCTATAGTCTAGTCTATAGTCTAGTCTATAGTCTAGTCTATAGTCTAGTCTATAGTCTAGTCTATAGTCTAGTCTATAGTCTAGTCTATAGTCTAGTCTATATGTAGTCTAGTCTATAGTCTAGTCTATAGTCTAGTCTATATGTAGTCTAGTCTATAGTCTAGTCTATAGTCTAGTCTATAGTCTAGTCTATAGTCTATAGTCTAGTCTATATGTAGTCTAGTCTATAGTCTAGTCTATAGTCTAGTCTATATGTAGTCTAGTCTATAGTCTAGTCTATAGTCTAGTCTATAGTCTAGTCTATAGTCTAGTCTATAGTCTAGTCTATAGTCTAGTCTATAGTCTAGTCTATAGTCAGTCTATAGTCTAGTCTATAGTCTAGTCTATAGTCTAGTCTATAGTCTAGATCTAGTCTATAGTCTAGTCTATAGTCTAGTCTATAGTCTAGTCTATAGTCTAGTCTATAGTCTAGTCTATAGTCTAGTCTATAGTCTAGTCTATAGTCTAGTCTATAGTGTAGTCTATAGTCTAGTCTATGTAGTCTAGTCTATAGTCTAGTCTATAGTCTAGTCTATAGTCTAGTCTATAGTCTAGTCTATAGTCTAGTCTATAGTCTAGTCTATAGTCTAGTCTATAGTCAGTCTATAGTCTAGTCTATAGTCTAGTCTATAGTCTAGTCTATAGTCTAGTCTATAGTCTAGTCTATAGTCTAGTCTATAGTCTAGTGTATAGTCTAGTCTATAGTCTAGTCTATAGTCTAGTCTATAGTCTAGTCTATAGTCTAGTCTATAGTCTAGTCTATAGTCTAGTCTATAGTCTAGTCTATAGTGTAGTCTATAGTCTAGTCTATAGTCTAGTCTATAGTCTAGTCTATAGTCTAGTCTATAGTCTAGTCTATAGTCTAGTCTATAGTCTAGTATAGTCTAGTCTATAGTCTAGTCTAGTCTAGTCTATAGTCTAGTCTATAGTCTAGTCTATAGTCTAGTCTATAGTCTAGTCTATAGTCTAGTCTATAGTCTAGTCTATAGTCTAGTCTATAGTCTAGTCTATAGTCTAGTCTATAGTCTAGTCTATAGTCTAGTCTATAGTCTATTCTATATTCTATTCTATATTCTAGTCTATAGTCTATTCTACCGTCCAGTCTATAGTCGAGTCTATAGTCTCTATATACCTAAATAAACCAACAGATAATATACATTTCTGTTTTTTTTTTTTTTTTTTTAACAAAACACCCGTGAAATTATTTCCAAATTTAAACAAAATGACATTGTCTATTGAATTACAAACTGTGATATGGCTCCAGCAACAAAAGTTAACAAAAAGAAACATTAATTGTAAAGAAATGTCATGGCTACGGAATGCATGAAAACGAATGAATGAATGGCAGCCTAAAAACATTGTAAACTATTTGAAAGAACATGACAAGTTGCCTTAAGTGCAAAACAATAAAGTTGTCTATTTGTGACATAAAATCGTATTACATCTGTATAGTGGATGAAATTTTGTTGCATTACTTTTTCGTACTCTAATGGTCGGATGATAATAATAATGAAGTTTAATTGCAATAAAGAGGTAAAGCGACTGAAGCGATTTTATAATGAAGTAAGCGCTTTTCAACGGGCAAGGCTAAGTTGGTAGTTTTAAAAGAAAATATATTGCGGAATTTGGTCCATTCGATTGGATGATATAATTTTCAAAGAAAACGAAATGCCCAAGCAAGAATATTAAGAATATGAGGTCTTGATCAGGACCAGGTGTAAATACGACAGGTATGACTTGCTTAGGACAGTTAGATAGATAGATTGATAGATAGATAGATAGATAGATAGATAGATAGAGATAGATAGATAGATAGATAGATAGATAGATAGATAGATAGATAGATAGATAGATAGATAGATAGATAGATAGATAGATAGATAGATAGATAGATAGATAGATAGATAGATAGATAGATAGATAGATAGATAGATAGATAGATAGATAGATAGATAGATAGATAGATAGATAGATAGATAGATAGATAGATAGATAGATAGATAGATAGATAGATAGATAGATAGATAGATAGATAGATAGATAGATAGATAGATAGATAGATAGATAGATAGATAGATAGATAGATAGATAGATAGATAGATAGATAGATAGATAGATAGATAGATAGATAGATAGATAGATAGATAGATAGATAGATAGATAGATAGATAGATAGATAGATAGATAGATTAGATAGATAGATAGATAGATAGATAGATAGATAGATAATAGATAGATAGATAGATAGATAGATAGATAGATAGATAGATAGATAGATAGATAGATAGATAGATAGATAGATAGATAGATAGATAGATAGATAGATAGATAGATAGATAGTAGATAGATAGATAGATAGATAGATAGATAGATAGATAGATAGATAGATAGATAGATAGATAGATAGATAGATAGATAGATAGATCGATAGATAGATAGATAGATAGATAGATAGATAGATAGATAGATAGATAGATAGATAGATAGATAGATAGATAGATAGATAGATAGATAGATAGATAGATAGATAGATAGATAGATAGATAGATAGATAGATAGATAGATCGATAGATAGATAGATAGATAGATAGATAGATAGATAGATAGATAGATAGATAGATAGATAGATAGATAGATAGATAGATAGATAGATAGATAGATAGATAGATAGATAGATAGATAGATAGATAGATAGATAGATAGATAGATAGATAGATAGATAGATAGATAGATAGATAGATAGATAGATAGATAGATAGATAGATAGATAGATAGATAGATAGATAGATAGATAGATAGATAGATAGATAGATAGATAGATAGATAGATAGATAGATAGATAGATAGATAGATAGATAGATAGATAGATAGATAGATAGATAGATAGATAGATAGATAGATAGATAGATAGATAGATAGATAGATAGATAGATAGATAGATAGATAGATAGATAGATAGATAGATAGATAGATAGATAGATAGATAGATAGATAGATAGATAGATAGATAGATAGATAGATAGATAGATAGATAGATAGATAGATAGATAGATAGATAGATAGATAGATAGATAGATAGATAGATAGATAGATAGATAGATAGATAGATAGATAGATAGATAGATAGATAGATAGATAGATAGATAGATAGATAGATAGATAGATAGATAGATAGATAGATAGATAGATAGATAGATAGATAGATAGATAGATAGATAGATAGATAGATAGTTTTTATATATTTCAATGCGCTAAGCTTTAAATCCAGATGTAGGCTCTTCATAACTTCTAAACCAATTTATGTCCATGAACTTTATACAGATCTCACATTGACAACATTGTTCCTTTTCCAGAGCCTCTGTAAATGCAAGTTCAATAATCAGGTGCATTATTTTTTAATAAAGTTAGTTACTTTTCTTTCTCTATTATTAATTTAAGAAATGAACAAAGAAAAAACAAAAAGTAGTAATGAAACTGAAACTGGTAACCAACCAGCCCCCAAAAGCAAAAAGAAACTGAAACAGACGATTTCATGGAAAAAACACACAAACAATTATAAACAGCCTGAAACTTCCTCATTGTAACAGAAGCTGTATATTGGGTGGTGAAGCTAAGAAAGCGTCTGTCTGAGTTAAAAAAAAAAAAATCAACAAAACAACTGTCACAACAGGTAATTTTTATAAATTATATTTGCTACTTTGAATTTTCTTTTAACTCAAACTCAAACAGTTACTTCCGTTTGTAATTAAAACATAAAATTAAATTTAGTTTGTTAAAGAAAATTCCTTTTAAATCCTTTTGAACATGTAACTGCAAAGAAGTTCAACAATTGTTCTACATTGCACAGGAAATACTCTTTGTTATGGCACAATAGTTAAGCTAACAACAACAATAACATTAAGAAAACGTATATCCGGTTATAATAAATTTTGTAATATTTATGTATTTTTAAGACCAAACTACTATTTAACAGTCAAGTTTGCCATTAAAAGTCATCAAATATTTTTTTTTTGGGGAATGAAAGAAAAAAATGGAAATTGTTATAAAAGCAAATGTATGTTAGTTAGTTTTGTTGCTATTAGTGTGCGTTTAAATTATATAATTTGTAATCATGCAACAATAGCAATAACAACAATCAACAACATAATAATAGTGTAAATAAAATTGCTCATTTTTTTTTTTATAAAATAATATCCACCATGTAAATACTTATAAATGGAGCCAATTACTGCAATCTACTATATTCAATCAAGTTTTACTTAATTTTTTTGCGTTTTTGTTTAATTCAAATCTCCACTGATTTCCAGTTTAACATATTTTTTCAGTCGCCTATGTATGGACACGTCCATTTGGGGTTGCTTGACCAAGAAAATTAGTTTCCATGAAGTTCAGGGTTGGCAGCTGATAGTTAACAAGGAAAATTTATATGTTAATTAAAGTTATGACTTGGAGTTATCACGCTCCTTAGTGGCCTTCTATTGAGCTCTATTTGCTACGAATTTACTTAGTTTCCGTTTGTGATTAGAGCAAAAATTAATTAAAAGAGCTTTTCCTAAAGTGTTTTTTGTTCCTTTAGAATTTTTGAATTCAGATTTAATTTTAGTACAAAATTGATTTTTTATGCAAATTTTAAGTTTTAGTGCAAAATTAAAATTTTAGTACAAAATTAAATTTTTAATACAAAATGGAACTCTTAATACAAAATTAAATATTTAGTATAAAGTCGATTTGCCTTTTTAGTACACAATCAAATATATAGTACAAAATCGAATTTTTAATACAAAATTAAATTTTCAGTACAAAACAAAATTTTTATTACAAAATTGAATTTTTAGTATAAATTGGAATTTTTAGTACAAAATTGATGTTTTTTGTACAAAATTGATGTTTTTTGTTAAAATTGAATTTTCAGTACAACATCGAATTTTTTGTATAAAATAGGACTTTTAGTACAAAATCTAATTTTAAGTACAATTTCAAACTTTTAGTACAAAATCGAATTTTTAATACGAAATCTAATTTTTTGTATAAAATTGAATTTTTAGTACAAAATAAAACTTTTAGTACAAAATCGAATTTTTAATACAAAATCTATTTTTTAGTACTATAATCTAATTTGTAGTACTTAATTTAATTTTAGTACAAAATCCAAATAAGTACTTGTAGTGAGTTTCCTTTCATGGGAAATGTTGGTAAAAGTTAGGAAGAGCTTTCATGGTAAAATGTTCAGTTTTGTCCACTAAGATTACCTACGTCATAACCTCGGACACATTAAGAGGCTTTTCGTCTGCTCTCGTCACCCCACAATGGTTCTACTCAACTTTCCAAGCAACCCTATGTTTTATATACTTCTCTTTATAGAAAGTACCGTTTATCCCGAGAGCTATAGTAGCCATATAATAAGAATATTCTCTCTTATCTTAGTCCAATGAGGTCTTATGTCCAGCCTCCAGGCGCAGATCCGTTGTGATTAAGTAGACGGTAGTATATCTTTGAATTTTCCGGCTGTTCAATGTAGATCCACACACATTGATGACACTTTATTTGTTCTATCAGCCTGGTTCTCATGGATTCGTTCCCCATCAAAAACTCCAATCTATGTTTAACTACAGTATTTTCGTTTCTCCAATCAATTTTTTCTCAGTGTACATTGACAATTACTTATATAACATTTAGGATTTTTACCATCACATTAGTGCCACATTTATAAATATTTTGTAACGCATGAGAGAATTAAATAATTTATTGTAAATTTTAGTTTTATTTGAACAAAAAAATTACCGCAAACAATTGCTGATAAATATAAAAATGGTTTTTCATAAAAAGTATTTGAATAAATTACTAAATAAAAACAAAAAGAAAGACAAAATCGCAAAAATTTTTCACTAATAGGTCGTCGTCGATTATTACAGCACAAGGAAAAATGTTTCGTTTCCGGTGATACAGTTTAGTTAAGTTGTAAAGGCTTTTTATGGAAAAACACTGAAATAAGGTGTGTTGGTTGCTGTAACTTTAGCTATGTTTGATAAATCAATTAATTGTTTGCTAATAGTGGGTCAGGATATCATTATTATTTAGACGCTTTCCTACATTGTTTTAGGAAAATCCAAACATTCACTTTTGTTATAACGTTAGTAGTAGTCACTTGTTTTCCAATTATAGACCTCATCACGTTTATGCAATTTGGTAGCAAAAAAATTATATATAAATAAAGAGAAAAATACAAAAAAAAAAGAAAAATAATTTATTTTTTCCCATATTGACCGGTTGGGTGACATATTTTGTGGTTATTAATAAATCCTGCTTAAACAACATGATGTTTGTTGTTTTATTGTTTTTATTTCTTTTAATATTAACTGTAAATATATGAAAAGTTTAATGGTGTTCATAAATTTTTATTGATTTCGAATGTGTTTTTTTTTTTTCTGGAACTCATAATCGTGTGTCGTTATTGAAAACTATGTTGGACAATAGTTTTAACAGTTATTTGCTGCAGCCTCTTTAGGTAGGATGCCTCAGTGGCTGATTTCTATTGTTTTTTTATAGTTATTGTTTCTCATAAAAATTGTTAATAATAATAGTATTATTAGTCACACTGATGTCATATTATGTATGTTATTTGTGATGTATTGGTGCCGGAAGTAATATTTTTAGCTTTGTGTGCAAATAAGCTTAGTTTCACATAGAAAGATAGATAGATAGATAGATAGATAGATAGATAGATAGATAGATAGATAGATAGATAGATAGATAGATAGATAGATAGATAGATAGATAGATAGATAGATAGATAGATAGATAGATAGATAGATAGATAGATAGATAGATAGATAGATAGATAGATAGATAGATAGATAGATAGATAGATAGATAGATAGATAGATAGATAGATAGATAGATAGATAGATAGATAGATAGATAGATAGATAGATAGATAGATAGATAGATAGATAGATAGATAGATAGATAGATAGATAGATAGATAGATAGATAGATAGATAGATAGATAGATAGATAGATAGATAGATAGATAGATAGATAGATAGATAGATAGATAGATAGATAGATAGATAGATAGATAGATAGATAGATAGATAGATAGATAGATAGATAGATAGATAGATAGATCTCATGTCCAATAAATAGATGGTTTATTATTTGGAAAGAAATTTTCGTTTCCTTAGAAATTACTTGTGTTCCTTATCATGTCATAAACCGATTAATTTTTTATTTAAGTCGAACTTTACATATTATTTTTTCCAAAAATCTTAAGGGTCTTGTTTTAAAAAAATGTGGTTAAATCCATAAGTTCTACGTCAAAACTAAATACTTACGTTAAAAATTTTCAAAAATATCACACCTTTAATAAATTTTTAAGGCACCCTCCCTCATACACTCATAGAAAAATTAAAAAGAAATCACTTTTTTACATGATGTTTTTTTATTTTAATTATGTTGTTGTTGGTTTTTTTTTCTTATTTTTTTTATTTTCAGATACATTTTATTGTTAAGAATAAAT
Source organism: Lucilia sericata (assembly GCF_015586225.1). NCBI lineage: Eukaryota > Metazoa > Arthropoda > Insecta > Diptera > Calliphoridae > Lucilia > Lucilia sericata. Next base: position 96,007 of record NW_023995385.1, on the reverse strand, counting down.
TGAATTTATTATTTTTTTTAAATTTGTTTGTTATTTATTTTTTGTTTTAATGTTAAATATGCATTTTTGTTGTTGGTTTTTTATATTTTGTTTTTGTTGTATTATGAAATATATGTATAATATATAAATTGATTTACCTAAAAAACAATTTATAAATTTAATAATAATAATAAAATTTAATAATTAAAAAAATGAATTCATCTAGTATAAAAAAAACAAAATTTTTTTCTTTTACTTTTCTATATATTGTTATGCAAAGCATGGGCTGATTTTGTAGTTGTGTAAAAATGAATGAGTGTGTTTATGTGTGTATAATTGTTTATTAATGTAGTGGTTAGTAGTGGGATTTTAAATGTTAAATTTGTTTTTATAAAATAAATTATTTAGAAAAATTCGTTTATTTTTTTTTTTAATATATTTTTAATCTTAAGTTTATTTCTCTTTCGACCTATTTTTATTTAAATATATGTAGGTTTCAGTTGGCAGACAGACAGACACCCGTTATTTAATTATTTTTACGTTTTTTATTTTATTTTCTATTATTTTTAATTTTACCCATACAAATGCATAGTTTTAGGAGATATAACAATGAAAAATTATTTTTAAATAAAAATTAAAAAAAAAATATACTAAAAAATAATCTATAATATTAAAACAATAGTTATAAAATATCCTTTAAGGCATAATCTTTAGTACATTTTTTTTATTATTGTATATGTGTTTGTGTGAGTGAGAGAGTGTGTATGTATATGTAGTGATAGTTGGTAGTTGGTAACTAAAGAAGGGAAGTGACATAAAATAAAATTATCAAACTAAAATGTATAAAAATATGGTTGTAGTAGTATTACCACGAACCTTGTGTGGCTTTATGTAGCAAATGGTTGTAGTATTTAGTATCCAGAGTTCAAGTAGTTGCAGATTTTTATAACAAATTTATAAGAGAATTACTTCATAAGTTCTGCATCATCATTATTAGAGCTTTAATCGAACTAAAATTTCAAAGAACATGCATATTGTAAGATCAATTTGATTTCATTAAGACTTAACTAGAGCAGAAATTACAAAGTTTTAACCTTATGGATCCGTTAGGATTCAAGTATTTTGTGTTACGTTTTATATATCATATGATATACACCGATCTGGATTATAACTATTTAATTCATTTAGGACCTCAATATCTTGCCAGAAACGATGTCTGATCGCCATTAATGATTCGATGCAAAAACTACCTCTTTTTGTAATGACGTTCAACACTTCTCGGCTTCTATACGAGTTAAAATTGAAAATTTATTGATCTGGACAGTCATTGTCTTTCGTATCAAAATCATCACTTCTGAACCACCATAATCAGCATTCTCACGTTGTAATCGATACAACATATTCATGATAAGCTTTGGTAAGCAATCGATGTGTTTCCAAGATGCTTCATCTGTTGCGAATCTCCGCATTTTTAAGTTATACACCCAAATCTGGCTAGTTAGGGCCCTTATTATACATATATTATTAGCGAAAGTTCTATCAAGCAGCAAAATCAGTAAAATACATGTTAAACAAAAATTTGAAATGTTTTACAAAATATCGACTACCTTAGCTTTCATTTAAAATAAATGATCCCCAGCTACAATTTACTCCCGAATATTATGGATTATTTTTTTTGCCGATTTTAAATTTTTTAGGAGACCTTTAGAAAAATATCAAACATGAAGACTGGTATTTTATAAAATAGAATAGATGTCTCAAGACCTCTTAGTACTGTTACAAGAATTGAGAAGTAGCAGGGCTACATATGTAGCTATTAACATATCTGCTGCCTATATCAAACCCCATTTGACTAGACTATTGTCTAGTCCATTGACTATGGACCAGTCTATTGACTAGTCTATGGAATTGTCTATTGACTAGTCTTTGGAATAGTCTATGGTCTAGTGTATGGACTAGCCTATGGACTTGTCTATGTACTAGTCTATGAACTAGTTTATGGACTAGTCTATTGACTAGTCTACGGACTAGTCTTTTGACTAGTCTATAAACTAGTCTCTTGACTACTCTATTGACTAGTCTCTTCACTAGTCTATTGACTAGTCTCTTGACTAGTCTATTGACTAGTTTATTGACTAATCTATTGACTAGTCTATAAACCAATCTATGGACTATTCTATTGACTAGTTTTTCGACTAGTCTATGGACTAGTCTACTGACTACACTATGGACTAGTCTATGGACTAGTCTATGGACAAGTCTATTTACTAGTCTATTAATTATTGTATTAACTAGTCTATTGATTAGTCTAAGGACTACTCTATGAACTAGTCTACTGACTAGTCTATGGACTCGTCTACTGACTAGTCTATGAACTAGTCTACTGACTTGTCTATTAATTGTCTATGGACTATTCTATTGACTAGTCTTTCGACTATTCTATGTAGAAGTCTGTTGGCTAGTCTATTGACTATTCTATGGACTGATCTATGAACTAGTCTTAAGACTAGTCTATTAATTAGACTATGGACAAGTCTATGGACTAGTCTATGGACAAGTCTATGGACTAGTCTATAGACTATCCTATTGACTAGACTATGTAGAAGTCTGTTGCCTAGTCTATAGACTGGTCTATGGAGTGGTCTATGAACTAGTCTTTAGACTAGTCAATGGACTAGTCTATTGATTAGTCTATGGACTAGTCTATTGACTAGTCTACTGACTAGCCTATGAACTAGTCTATTGATTTGTTTATTAACTAGTCTATGGACTATTCTATTGACTAGTCTATGGGCTATTCTATTGACTAGTCAATGTAGAAGTCTGTTGTCTAGTCTATAGACTGGTCTATGAACTAGTCTACTGACTGGTCTATGGACTAGTCTACTGACTGGTCTTTGGACTAGTCTATTGAGAATAGTTGATTGTCTAGTCTGTGGATAAGTCTATGAACAACTCTATAGACTACTATATCGACTATTCAACAGACTATTTACTTGATCGTAATTTTGATGACATTTAATATCGAAGAATAGGTTGAAATATTTGAATATAGTTTAATATAAAATAGTTTGGAACATTTTAGTTTTATAATTAATCAATCACTTATGCGCTAATTTGGACCCTGTTAGACTTTTTGAAATGTCAAAATTTACTAATCGATATATTCGATTGATCTGACATAAATAAAATGTAATATTTATTTAAAATCAATTAACTCAGGTAGTTCGCTAAGCATTGAAACAAAATTTCAGCCTCGAATCATTTTAGTCAAACGCTGAAGGGAAAACTTTATTTAGATCATAACATGGAGAGAAATATAGGCCAAAATAAGGGGCCAGTTAAGCGGAACGGATACAGCTAGTAACATATAGAATAACATTCTTATGTTCTAGAAAATTGCTGCATTACTTAACATGTGTACATGCAAAGCAAAACTACTTAGTTCTTTAAAACTGCAACTTGAACCTTGAACTTCTGCAATTATCCTGCAACTGCTTTTATTTTTAAGCACACAACTGTAGTTCTTTTTAAAAAGTATTTATATGCATGTGAATGTTTTGTTTTTTTGTTATATTTGTTTTTATAAATGTAGTTGTAAATGTTTAATAAAGCTTAGAACACAATACATATATCAACTAAATATACACGAAAAAATGATTGATATAAATATTTAAAATTTAAATTAAAAGAGAATAACAAAATAATAAACAGATGTCAAAGACATAAATACATTCATATGCACACGTGTGTATGTACACAAAGTATATAAATATTTAACTATATAGTGGTATTTTAGGTAAAATATTTATGTATAAAACAAATTAGCAGTGTAGTTGTGATAGTTTTTTTAATCGAGTAAACCGGAAACAGGAAATTAATATAGAAACAAATACCAACAACTAAGAGAAAGAGAGATACAATTAACACAAACACTTAGAAAGATTTTAACTAAAAAGAAATATTGATTTGTTTTATTTAGGGAATTTTGTTAAAGTGTTGAATGGGAGGGGAAAGTTATTTATTTGTTTGCTTTTGTATGTGTGTGTGTGAGTATGAAAAAGTGTAACGGTTATATTGCAATTTGTATTGGTTTTTTGTTGCAGCTTCTGTGTTTTTATGACATAAAAAGATGTTTGCCAGAGAGTTTGTTTGTGTGTGTGTGAAAGTTGTTGGGTTTGCATTGATGAGCAGAGTTTGATTGATTTCTTTGTTTTTGTTTTTAATGTGTGAGAGGTGGATGTGATTTTCCTTATTATGTTGCTGTTTGTTTGTTTGTTGTATGCTGTTGGTAATGTTGTGTGTTTGTGTTTATGTTGTTGTATATATAGTTTTTGTTGTTTACTGCTATTATTTCTTGTTGTTGTTATAATAAAAGGCAAAATATTGTTTTTTTATGAAGTTTTTTCTCTGTAAGTTGTTGTTCTTTTTTGTTTTTAAATATTATTGAAAAATGTTTTGGGGGATGTTGTTTTTTTTAGTTTATTTTTTTCTTTATTTAAATCTGAATAAAATTCAGCGTGCAATTTTATTTTTTATGTTTTTTTTTATTAATTTATTTTTTTTTGTTTGTTTATACCTTCAACTCCTACTTCCTACTGCTACTACCTTTATTTTTTTGTTGTTTTTGTTTTTCTTACATATGTAACATAATATTCTTTTTTTTTAATAATTCTTTTTTATTTTTTGTTGTTGGTTTCTGTTTTTTTTTTTGTTGTTGTATGTATAATAATAATAATAATTGTAGTATAATAATTATAATATAATAATAATGCTAATTAAAAAAGTATTAACCATTTTCTCAATATTAATTTTTACTAAAAACTTAAAAATAGATTTTTAACAATAATATATATATTTTATTTATAATATTTTTTTTTTTCTTAATTTTCCTTAATAATTTTAAACTTTACTTATCATTTTCTTTTCACAATGTTTTCTTAATTATTTTTTTTATAATTTGTTGTTGTTGTTTATAAATTGTTTATTTAATAATAATAATTGTTTGAAAGGGAAAGTGAGATGTATGTAGGTAACAGCAAGTAAAAAAATTAATTCCAAATTTTTGGTAAATTTTGTCAAAATTCTTAATATTTAAAAATATTTTAGTTGTAACTATTAAGCTGGTTTTAATACATAATTAAATTATAGTTTTATTTTTTTAATTTTTCCAAAATAATATTTTTCCTTAGTTTTTTTTACTATATTTTGCAAATAAAAAAAGAAGCCGAGATTCTTTAAAAAGTTTAAACTTAGAAAAATACTTATTTTAAAATATAAGTAACATCTGAACACACTTTTAGGCGGTCGATTAAACTTAAATAATTTTGTATTTTTAAAAAATTATTTATATTAAAAACCAGCTTAAGTTTAGGTTCGAAATTCGGAAATTAATAAAAATTCTTTAAAAATATCCTGAATACCTCGAAGTGAATTTGATGTTAAAAAAAACTCGACAGTTCTTGGTTGGGCCATTCTAAAGGGCTTTAAGTCGTTCCGGTACGTAGAACCGACTGTCAGAGGAACGGAAATCTTTTCAAGCATTCTCACTTAAAAAAAATAAACTGTTTTATTCTCCCCCACAAAAATGTGTTTTCTTGGGACTCTGTTTTATCATATTATCTCTATAGGAGATTCGCAGAAACATTGCTTGAGGCGCTTGAGAAATTTAATTAAAGATAAAATCATCGATCATTGATTATTCAGAAAGATTTTTGTATATAACACTATAGTTGATAGGGGCAATGAGTCTTTCATGAATATTTACCTCAGGCTTGGAAAATTCAGTGCTTTAGTACTTTTTGATATCGAAATTTTGGGTAATTTTTCTAACAATTAAACTGTCTACTCCATACTATAAGAGTATAGTCTAGTCCATAGTCTAGCCTATAATTTAGTCTATAGTTTAGTCTATAATCTAGTCTAGAGTCTAGTCTCAAGTCTAGCCTATATATTAGTCTATAATCTAGTCTGTAGTCTAGTCCATAGCCAAGCCTATAGTTTAGTCTAGTCTATAGTTTAGTCTATAATGTAGTCTATAGTCTAGTCTGTAGATTAGTATATAATCTAGTCTACAATCTAGTCTATAGTATAGTCTATAGTCTAGTCTATAGTCTAGTCTATACATTAGTCTATAATCTAGTATGTAGTCTAGTCTAGTATATAATCTAGTCTATTGTCTAGTACGTAGTCTAGTCTATAGTTTGCTCTATAGTCTAGTCTATAGGTTAGTCTATAGTTTATTCTATAGTTTAGTATATGGTTTCACCTATAGTCTAATTTAAGTCAAGTCTGTAGTCTAGTCTATAGTCTAGTCTATGGTCTAGTCTATAGTCTAGTCTATAGTCTAGTCTATAGTCTAGTCTATAGTCTAGTCTATAGTCTAGTCTATAGTTTAGTCTATAGTCTAGTCTATAGTCTAGTCTATAGTCTAGTCTATAGTCTAGTCTATAGTCTAGTCTATAGTCTAGTCTATAGTCTAGTCTATAGTCTAGTCTATAGTCTAGTCTATAGTCTAGTCTATAGTCTAGTCTAGTCTATAGTCTAGTCTATAGTCTAGTCTATAGTCTAGTCTATAGTCTAGTCTATAGTCTAGTCTATAGTCCCCTATGGTTTAGTCTATATTTTAGTCTATTGTTTGGTCTATAGTTTAGTCTATAGTCTAATCTATAGTCTGGTCTATAGTCTAGTCTATAGTTTAGTCTGGTCTATAGTCTAGTCTATAGTGTAATCTATAGTTTAGTCTACAATAGTTTAGTTTAATCCATAGTTTAGTCTATAGTCTAGTTTAAAGTCTAGTTAATAGTCTAGTCTATAGTTTAGTCTATAGTTTAGTCTATAGTTTAGTCTATAATCTAGTTTATAGTCTACTCTATAGTCTAGTCTATAGTCTAGTCTATAGTTTAGTCTATAGTCTAGTCTATAGTTTAGTCTATAGTCTAGTCTATAGTTTAGTCTATAGTCTAGTCTATAGTCTATTCTATAGTCTAGTCTATAGTCCATATTCTAGTCTATAGTTTAGTTTATAGTCTAGTCTATTGTCCAGTCTATAGTCTAGTCTATAGTCTAGTCTATAGTCTAGTCTATAGTCTAGTCTATAGTCTAGTCTATAGACTAGTCTATAGTCTAGTCTATAGTATATTCTAGTTTATAGTGTAGTCTATTGTCTAGTGTATTGTCTAGTCAATAGTCTAGTCTTTTTGTTATAAATTAGTACTATTTCAAAATATCAATTTTCCATACCTGATTTACTTGCTCATTGATCGCCCTTTTACCTATTGCTGCTCTGCCAACAACCAACTCTCTTCTCTTTCTCTTTCACACAAATATTATTATTTAATATTACACAACATTTTTAGTCCTTTCTTTTTTGTTTGTTTTAATCATTCATTCAATTAATTAATCAAGAATTATTAAACGATAACATTAATAATAATGCATTTTGTTTTTAATTAAATGTTTCATTTTGTTTTTGTTATTTTTTTTTACATATACATTGTAAATGTAAATATATGTATTGTATATATATATATATATAATATTAATTTAAATATATATATAATTTTTGTTTTATTAATAAATTTGATTTAAACTAATCTTTTTTTTTTTTCTTGTTGCATTAAGGCCAAAAATTTAATAAAAAAATGATATAAAAAAAAACAAATAAAAAAATTTAAAAAAAGGTTTCCTTTTTATAATAATAATAATAAAAAATTTTCATTTTTTGTTGTGGTTTTTAAATCTAAATTTTAAATTGTTTTTTGTTGATTTTTTTTCTGTTTTGTATCCCTTTCACAATATTTTTGTTTTTACTTAAATTTGTAAATAAATGTATGTATGTAGATGTGTAATGTAAGTATGTGTGAGAGTGTTTAAAAGGTTGTGAGAGAATTTCCGTTTTTTTAACGTTTTTATATGTGTGAGTGTGTGTTTGAATGACCGGTTGTAATGTGTTGTATGTATTTCCTTTTCCGTTTGTAGTAGAGAATTCCTAGACGTCGTTTTAAAGTTTGTTCAAAAAATTTTACTCTTTTATGTTAGTTTTGTAGAAGAATTGATGTTTCAAGAAAGGAAATTCTTAAATAGGATGTGTGAGTCAGGTGTTTTCAATTCATTATTTGGTTTTTGGCGATTTTTTTTGTTCAATTTCTTTTAAATTTTGAAAATATGTTTTTAAAATCATAAGAATTTTTAATTTTTATGAAAGAAAGCTTGTTTTAATTTCTATAGAAATTTTTATTGCCAACAAAAAACGATCCTTAAAGTCCTTAATTGTATAACAAAAATCAAATAAATACATTTCCTAAAAGATCAATTAAAATGAGTTTATGATTTATGGATATGATAATATTTGAATATATTAATATAATATATAAATTTCAAAGCAATTTTCTACTTTTTCTCATTTTAAAATTGTATCCTTTAAAAATTTGCAGTTTGCATTATTTTGAAGAAAATTTTAGAAACTTTTTTTTGATTTATTCTCTTAAAAATGTTCATTAAACAATAAATAGTTTTTAATTATTTTGATCGCTTGGAGCCTTTTATTGAAATTGCCTTTAAACACTTTTTGATTCGAATAGGACGCCGATAGACGTCTGATTTGTTGTTACCGAATTGACATAGTTTTAAATTTCATTAAAAACTATAAAATGTTTTTAAAAAACTTTTCTTTCCTAAATTCTAAGATAACTTGGCATTTAATATTGTTATTAATTTTCCGAAGTTTTGATTTAAGTACATCTTTTATAATGAATTTGACACCTTTGACAGTTCACATCCTGTATAATGTCTTGGCAATTTAGTCTTAAGTTTAACGGGATTTTAGTTAAAAATGCTTTTACTTTTTAAGAAGAATAAAACTATACTTCTAGGCAATATCTGTGAAGATTTTCAAACCATTATGCATTGCAAACAAAACACCCAAGCCAAATTGTAAAAGTTTCATAATATCCATGAATGTGTAGTAATATACAAGAAAGTGTCATACTATCTATAAAATCTTTGACACTTTTTTTTATAAAATTTTTCGATTATTGTTTCACAAATAGGCACTATTTTCTGGTATAGAATTGCTCCACACTTTTGTGTCCTATGCGTTTTGAATTCCCTTAAAAAGTGCTCTGAACAGCTGGCTTCTGGGGTATTTTGGACACCAACATCGCCAATTAAATACTCAAAATTAAGCTTAGCAACTTAAATTGCTTGGAATTCGTAAGAAATGATCTTTAAAAACTTTGTGGATTAAACAGCAGCCAGTTACTCCAAAATGTTAAAGTTTCATAATATCCATGAAAGTGTCATAATAGCAATAGAATCTGTGACATTTTCATTATAAAATTGTTTGATTATTGTATCTGAAATAGTCAGTCTTTTCCGCTATAGAATTGATCCATCTTCCATCTCCACCTTCTGCGTTAATTGCATTTTCAATTCCTTAAGGTTGGACGCAGGGATTTTAAACTCTTGAGTATTTTGAACAACTTTCAAGTTTTCTTCTTGCAAATGGAATCAATTAAAATAATATTGCTGGAGCTATTTCAAGCTCAATGCCAATATCGAACAAATTGCTTGAAAAAAATATCTCCAAAGCACCAGCAACTTTCATGTTCTCTGCTGGATAAATTTCTGACTGGCAATTTTTGTTGCTCACCCTTTAAATATCGAAAAAATTTGCTGAAATGTTTCTAGTGCCCTGATTCTTTAGAAATATAAAATAATAGAGACTTAAGTGTCAATTTAGTGATTAGAGCAACTGTTATTGCTTATATTGAGAGCTGCTTGAAATAATTGTCAATACAAATCATGACAATATAAAAAACTTTTTGAAGCAAACCCTTTTGAAGTTGTCGCTATTCAAATATGTTTAAAGCTTAAAATCTTTAAATCGGCAACTTAAGTTGCGTAGCTTTAGTTTGATTTTGTTAAAATACAACTTGACTTGATTTAAGATAAATATTAAGCAATTCTTTTAAACAAAATATGGCGGCAACTTTAATTTGTTGGCAATTTAGTTTGAGGTTAACAGCTCTTAAACATTTTGCAGTAAATTTTCGAAATTTTGATATAAATACCAAGCAATTCTTTAACATTAAAAGTGGCGGCAACTTTAAACTTAAACTTAATATTGGCAATTAAATTGCTCTATATAAATAATTTTCTAAAAAAACACACTTTAAAGCAGGAAATTTGACTACCAAGCAATTCTTTTAACAAAAAAGTGTCAACAACTTTTTAAATCTTAAGTAAAGTTGCCAGCTTTTAAACGTTGACTTTATTTAAAATTCAACGACCCAGCATTTTCTCCTGCATTTTATGAAATCTGTTTCTTCTGCATTTTGTATCCGCCTAGTCTTTGTCCTTGCTGTTTACACTTTTAAATCAAAGCTTTTAATTTTTTACCCCAAAAAAGCTTTCAACATTTTCAAAATGTTTTATTTTTTTTTTAACAAAGTTTATTTTATTATAATTTTTACTAAATTTTGCTTAATTTATAGTAATTTAACAAAAAAAAAATCTTAAAAAATCAAGTAAACCTTTCATATTCGAGTGATTTTATATAAAAAAAAACTTAAGAAACTTTTGATTTGCTCAAGACTAAACTAAATGTAAGTTAAATCCTTTAAATGAATTCCTTTAAATCTAATTCCCTTAAAAAACTGTTGATGATGATGTTTGTTTGTTTGTTAGTGTTGGTTGACGTACTATGCTGCTGCGGTGTAATTTTTTTTTGTTTAACGGTATTTAAATGTTATTTAGTTTATTTAGTATTTAATAATTTGTTTTGTTTTTGTTTTTTTTTTTTTTTTGTTGTATAATCTTAATAAGTCTTAATCACTCTGAAGGATAAATAGTGAGTGAAATTCATTTGATAAAAGAGTTTGTTTTTGTTTTTCGTTTTTTTGCAATTATTTGGATTTACTTTAAACTAAATTATATAAAAAAAAAATGAAACGCTACCCGAAACGTTATCCTTTGTGGTTCTCAGTTCTTATTTAGCAATCATAACGTTTAAAATGAGCTTTAAAGTTGATTAATGACTTGGCTGTTGTTGATGTGTTAAGTGAGTGATCTTTTGACAGATTTTATCTGTTGAAAAGATCATGTTGTTGTTGTTATACACAATTAATCTACGATGTTAAGGATGATGCATTGATGTTGTTATTGCTGTTTCTTGTAATTGCTGTTGTTGTTGCTGTTGAGTTTATATGGTGTTGTTCATTTAATGACGTCTGAGAGATTTCTACTAAAGCTGTATTAGCTGATGAAGATGCTGCTGCTGCTGCTGCTGATGTTGTTGTTATTATTGTGTTTGCTGCTAATGCTGCTGCTGCAGCTGCTACTACTGATGATGAAGCGGTTGGTGTTGCAGTCTCGACTGCTAGGTCGGTTGTTGTGGTGGTATCATCATACACCGGTTGCTGTTATGTGAGATCCTGGGGTGAGTCTATGGAAAAGAGTTCCTTGTACAGGGCAGGGAATACCACATTTGGATGTTGTTGTTTAAATTTACTCAACGACTCCATGTGCATTATGGAGATGTCACTAGAGGAGTTGGAAATGAATATTTATATTAATATTGTTTTGTGTTTTTAAAACGAAGGGAAATATTTGAGAATTTTATTTAAAAGCATACCGGAAGTTGGGAATATTATTGAGTAGTGTATCGAGTACCGTCACATCGCCCTTAAGTGGTGCATGATTGGCCTCTAGTTCCTGCCTTATTGCATTCATACTTAAGTTGAAAAGCCTCTGAATTTCCGTATTGCCGCGCACGCCATTACGTTCTAAAATATAGAAATTGTTAGTGGATAATTTCTATGAAGTTGAAGAGGAAAAGTTGTCTATTCCCTAGTCTATGGAGTAGCTAATCTATGAAGTAGTCTATTGACTAGTAAACAGACTTGTCTATTGACTAATAAATGAACTTGTATATTGACTAGTTTATGGAATTGCCTATTGAATAGTCTATGGATTAGACTTTGGACAGGTCTATTGACTAGTCTAGAGATTTGTCCATTGACTAGTCTATGGTCTTGTATATTGACTAGTATATGGAATTGGTTATTGACTATTCTTTGTCTATTGAATAGTCAATAGACTTGTCTGTTAACTAGTTTATGAAGTTGTCTCTGGAGTAGTCTACTGACTAATCCATGGACTTGTCATTGGACTTGCCTATTGACTAATCCATTGACTAGTCATTGGACTTGTCTGTTGACTAGTCTATGGACTTATCTTTTAACTAGTCTCTGAAGTTGTCTATAGACTTGTCTATGGACTTGTGTATTGACTAATCAATGGATTTGTCTACTGACTAGTCCTTGACTTGTGTATTGACTTGTATATTAAATAGTCTATGGACTTGTCTATTGACTAGTCTTTGGACTCGTCTATTGACCAGTCAATGAAGTTGTGTTTGGAATAGTCTATGGGTTTGACTAACCCGGAAATTACCTACTGACCAGTCTACGGACTTGTCTATTGACTTTTGGACTTGTCTATTGACTAGCCTATGAAGTTGTCTATGAACTTCGCTACTGACTAATGCATGGACTTGTCTATTGACTAGTCTATGGTATTGTATATTGACTAGTCTTTGGACTTCTTTAATAACTAGTCTATGGATTTATCTATTAACTTGTCTATGAAGTTGTCTATTGACTATGTGATGTACTTGTCCATTGACTAATTCATGGACTTGTCTATTGAGTAGTCTTTGAACTAGAAATAATATAGTTAAAAATGTTTATATGAGAAAAATTTTAAATGATTAGTTGTTAACATTGTTGCTGCAACATTTTTCAGCAACATTTGTATATAGCAAATTTTCCGAAACAAAATCAACGTTTTATGATTCAAACTTAAAAAACGTAAACAAATTCTTAAAAAAATATATATTTTCGTTATTCACCTGGCCACAGCAGGACCAAACTTTGATACAGAGCCAATTCAGTTTCAGTCAATTTAAGTTCGGCTATTGATTTAGCCGTTTGGAAAATACGTGACACCAGTCGCATTTCTTCCGAGTCGGATGTGTAAAATGCTTCCTGCGGCAGCATAACATCACCATACAGCACCGCATTCTGCGAGAGATCCAACAAACGTGACATCCGTACAATCGCCAGCTCAAATGAACCGGTCTTTAGCAGTAGGATCTGCAATAAGTACCAATAAACATAATAAATCAAAACTCTAATTTATTAAAAATAAAAGTAATTAATTTGAATTTAATGATATTAATTGAATTGAATTTAACCTGATCATCCTGACTAAGACGCATAAAACCGGGTATTAATTTGGCAAATTCGATTATATTTTGTATCATTTGAGTTAACTTTTCCGCACAGTCCAGCCACAGTTCCTGTTGGCCTAGATTCTTATAATAAAGTATTCTTGAGATGTCCTGGAAAAGATTAATTAAAGTTTTGGTTACTGGGGGCAAATTTAGTTTAAAATCCTTTCAATTACCTGGGGTTTTCTAAACATTTCATGCACAACTTCCAATTTGGTATTTGTATTTGCATGAGCTTCCGCCAAGGTCTTTATGAGAACGTCATTAATGTCACCATCTGCTGTTTTATAAAAATTTTCAAATTTATTATTAATTTTGTTTAACTTAGCAAAAGTTTAATGAAATTATTTAAACAAAAAATGTTACAAATGTCATGAATTGTATGATTTTTTAAAAACGATTGGTTTTGTTCGTTTGATGAAAATGTTCTCGAAAAGGATGAGAGGTTTTGTTTTTGTGGGATCTTTTGTTATGTTAACTTTAAAGTAAAACAAAAAAATTAAAAAAAAAAAAACAATAATTAAATGATAAATTAATGAATGTTGTTGAATGAATACAATTAAAAATTGTTGTGATTGTTGGCTGTTTGGTGATGGGTATTTGTTTAGCACTTATACTACCATGACTGATAAATTCGGGATCCATCATTGTACTTCGTGGCTCATATGTGGTACTGTCGACATAATCGGCTGATATATCGTAGGCCATTGTCTGTTGCGGGGTCACGGATGCTGAATATCCATAAGGACTGCCATAACTGACTTCATTACTTGAATAGCCATAGCTAAGTGGATGGAGAAAAGAGAGAAGAATATTTTTAAATTTTTAATTAGTAACAAAGAACCTGGAACTTTTGAATATCGTTAATAATAATCAAGTAAATAAAAACTTTTTAGAACTTGAAGGAAGTCTTTCTTTCCACTTGTTCTTGTAATCCACTACTAAAACTTTCGACTTACTCCGGGCGAGCTTTTTTTACTCACCCATTATAACTATGATGCAGTTGATCACTACTAGACGGCGTTTGTGTATCAAATACAGAACTATCAGGTGCCGCATCACTTTGAGCCCGCATCTGTGCTTGGTGAAATCTCACCTCATCTTCAACTTTTTCTCTTTGTTTCTTAGACATTCTACCAAATTTTACAGCTGCAAAATATAGCGAACGAAAAGCGAAAACGACAACAAAAAAACAAGAAAACATTCACGATTAGAATAATTTTGACGTGTTTGGCCAAAAGGGGGGTTTTTTTCTCAATAACACAAATATAAACTATGAAATATTTTAGTCCTCTCAACTCACCATCTCGGCTCATTCCCAATTTGAGGCACTTTTGCAGTCTACAATATTGACACCGATTACGGTTAACACGATCGACAACGCATTGCTTGTTACGAGGACACTGATAATTAACAACAGAACTTTGTGAACGTCGAAAGAAACCTTTGCAGCCCTCACAGGTTATAACACCATAATGAACACCCGATGATTTGTCACCACATACTTTGCATGGTATTATTTCAATTTGAGCTGAAAGTAGAAATGCAAAAAAAAAGGATATTTATTAATTTTGTTGATATTTTACGAATAATTTTTTAAACTAATACATAAAAATGACTGGTTCCAGGCATGTTAAATTCAGTACTTTAGTACTTTTTTCAGTAATTTTGATAACGAAAAATAACGCGGTACCCCACAACATTTTCAGTATTTTAAAAAGTAGTCAATAGTCTACTCTATAGTATAGTCTATATTCTAGTCTATAATCTAGTCTATACTCTAGTATATACTCTAGATTATAGTCTAAACTGTAGTCTAATCTATAGTCTAATGAATAGTATTGCCTGTAATCTAGTCTGTAGTCTAGTTTATAGTGTAGTCTATAGTCTAGTCTATAGTTTAGTCTAGTCTATAGTCTTGTCTAGTCTAGTCTATAGTCTTGTCTAGTCTATAGTCATGTCTATAGTCTAGTCTATAGTCTAGTCTATAGTCTAGTCTATAGTCTAGTCTATAGTCTAGTCTATAGTCTAGTCTATAGTCTAATCTATAGTCTAGTCTATAGTCTAGTCTAGTCTAGTCTATAGTCTAGTCTATAGTCTAGTCTATAGTCTAGTCTATAGTCTAGTCTATAGTCTAGTCTATAGTCTAGTCTATAGTCTAGTCTATAGTCTAGTCTATAGTCTAGTCTATAGTCTAGTCTATAGTCTAGTCTATAGTCTAGTCTATAGTCTAGTCTATAGTCTAGTCTATAGTCTAGTCTATAGTCTAGTCTATAGTCTAGTCTATAGTCTAGTCTATAGTCTAGTCTATAGTCTAGTCTATAGTCTAGTCTATAGTCTAGTCTATAGTCTAGTCTATAGTCTAGTCTATAGTCTAGTCTATAGTCTATAGTCTAGTCTATAGTCTAGTCTATAGTCTAGTCTATAGTTCTAGTCTATAGTCTAGTCTATAGTCTAGTCTATAGTCTAGTCTATAGTCTAGTCTATAGTCTAGTCTATAGTCTAGTCTATAGTCTAGTCTATAGTCTAGTCTATAGTCTAGTCTATAGTCTAGTCTTATAGTCACCTCTATAGTCTAGTCTATAGTCTAGTCTATAGTCTCGTCTAAAGTCTAGTCTATAGTCTAGTCTATTGTCTAGTCTATAGTCTAGTCTAAAGTCTAGTCTATAGTCTAGTCTATTGTCTAGTCTATAGTCTAGTCTAGTCTAGTCTAAAGTCTAGTCTATAGTCTCGTCTGTTGTCTAGTCTATAGTCTAGTCTATAGTCTAGTCTAAAGTCTAGTCTATAGTCTAGTCCTATAGTCAGTCTAAAGTCTAGTAGTCTAATAGTCTAGTCTATAGTCTAGTCTATAGTCTAGTCTATAGTCTAGTCTATAGTCTAGTCTATAGTCTAGTCTATAGTCTAGTCTATAGTCTGTCTATAGTCTAGTCTATAGTCTAGTCTATAGTCTAGTCTATAGTCTAGTCTATAGTCTAGTCTATAGTCTAGTCTATAGTCTAGTCTATAGTCTAGTCTATAGTCTAGTCTATAGCTAGTCTATAGTCTAGTCTATAGTCAGTCTATAGTCTAGTCTATAGTCTAGCTGTAGTCTAGTCTATAGTCTAGTCTATAGTCTAGTCTATATTCTGGTCTATAGTCTAGTCTATAGTGCAGTCTATAGTCTAGTCTATAGTCTAGTCTATAGTCTAGTCTATAGTCTAGTCTATAGTCTAGTCTATAGTCTAGACTATAGTCTAGTCTATAGTCTAGTCTATAGTCTAGTCTATAGTCTAGTCTATAGTCTAGTCTATAGTCTAGTCTATAGTCTAGTCTATAGTCTAGTCTATAGTCTAGTCTATAGTCTAGTCTATAGTCTAGTCTAGTCTATAGTCTAGTCTATAGTCTAGTCTATAGTCTAGTCTATTGTCTAGTATATAGTCTAGTCTATAATCTGGTCTATAGTCTGGTCTATAGTCTAGTCTATTATCTAGTCTATAGTCTAGTCTATTATCTAGTCTAATGTACAGTCCAGTCTGTAGTCTATTCTATAGTCTATCTATTTATCTATATGTATATGTATATTGGTGTCCCCAAATGTAAAGGTACTTAAAAAGTACTATTTCCTACCCTTTTCACTCATCACTAAGTACTATTTACCCAAACGCTCAACACATCACTTACACATCATTAATAATAAATGTAATAAAAATTTCATAAAGGAAATAAAACAGAACAATCTCAGTCGAGAAAAATTAAGGAAAATACACAAAAATTATAATGAATAAAAATTTGTTGTTGGTATAAAGACGAAATAATAAAATAAATAAAAATATTTCGTAAATAAATAATAAAAATACAATAACAAAAAATAAATAAAAAAAGAAGAAATTTCTTTCGTATTTTTGGTGTAAACGTGACAGATGACGAGTGTACAAGTGTCAATGAACTTTTACTCGGAGGAACAAATATCCATCCATATCTCAGCGCTAAATGAACAAAAAAAAAACAAAAACACAACAGCGAAAGAAAAAAAGTAAAAGAACTTGTATAAATAAATTTCATTCTTGTTGGTTGGTTGGTCGGCAAGTAGGAAAAACCTGAACAAAACAAAAAACAGCAGTAAAAATAAATAATAATAAGATGTACAAGAATGTTTACATTATTTTCTTTTACTCTTTAAATGTTAAATTAAGAGTGAAATTCTCTTACTGTGTTATCAATTAACATAGAAATGCTTTTTATAAGTGTGTTACTCTTTGTTCTTTAACTCTTAACATTAAGAATTTATGTTAGTTTTTATTGAATAAACGTAATTTTTATCAGAAACAAATGTTTAAGCAAATCTATTAATTGTTTATTAATTTATTATATAAAATAATATTTTTTTATAAACACAAATATTATGTTTTATTAAAGATTGTTGCAACTACTTTTATTAACACCGGCCTTTAATTTGCTCTTTTAATTTTTATAAAATAGTTTTTCTCTTTTAAAGTTTTCCAAAGAGTTTCCTTTAATGCTGTTGCAAATTCTCTTGAAGGCTTATGTTAAAGTTTTAACATAATTGGGTTTTATGTGAAAATCCATAAATATATCTATAAGATATGGTTTGAATCTTTTTTCATATAATGATTGATTACGTCGTTTTCTTGTGTGTATGTGTGTGTGTGTTTTTCTTCTATTTTTGTATTCGATTTTTATTTTTGGCATGGATGCCATTATTATTATGATATTATGCCACGAGTGACTGATAGTCATTTGTCTACAGCTAATTTATGTGGCAAGAAAAAAATACATAAAAAATAGAAGAAAACTAGAAATTTATTTACCGCTAAAAGAAATTTTTCTTGATAGTTTTTTTGTAATATAAGTTATTTTTTCTATTTTCTCATTTTTTATGGTTTCTGGGGAATAGTTGGATTTTTATTGTTATTTTCGTGTTTATTTGTAGTATTTTTAACTGCACATTCTTTCAGTTTACTGTTGCTTTCGGGGCCCAGTGTCTTTTTCTATTGGCTAGTAGGTTAATGCAACTTAAATTAAGTTTTATATAGAAGACTTAAATATTTTTTTTTTTAGCGAAATATTTAGGTTAAAATTTTAAGAAATTTTTAAATTTAAGAGTTAGTGAGAACAATCTTAGCTTTCGCCATACACAGATAGATAGATAGATAGATAGATAGATAGATAGATAGAAAGATAGATAGATAGATAGATAGATAGATAGATAGATAGATAGATAGATAGATAGATAGATAGATAGATAGATAGATAGATAGATAGATAGATAGATAGATAGATAGATAGATAGATAGATAGATAGATAGATAGATAGATTGATAGATAGATAGATAGATAGATAGATAGATAGATAGATAGATAGATAGATAGATAGATAGATAGATAGATAGATAGATAGATAGATAGATAGATAGATAGATAGATAGATAGATAGATAGATAGATAGATAGATAGATAGATAGATAGATAGATAGATAGATAGATAGATAGATAGATAGATAGATAGATAGATAGATAGATAGATAGATAGATAGATAGATAGATAGATAGATAGATAGATAGATAGATAGATAGATAGATAGATAGATAGATAGATAGATAGATAGATAGATAGATAGATAGATAGATAGATAGATAGATAGATAGATATAGTCAAGTCTTTAATCTAGTCTATTCTATAGTTTAGTCTATAGTCTAGTCTATAATCTAGTCTATACTCTAGTTTATAGTCTAGTCTATAATCTAGTCTATAATATAGTCTGTAATCTAGCCTTTTTTATAGTTTAGTCTATAGTCTAGTCTGTAGTCTAGTTTATAGTCTAGTTTATAGTCTAGTCTATAGTTTAGTCTATAGTTTAGTCTATAGTCAAGTCTACAGTCAAGTCTACAGTCTAGTCAATTGTCTAGTCTATAGTCTAGTCTTATAGTCTAGTATTTAGTGTAGTCTATGTCTAGTGTAGTATATAGTCTAGTGTATAGACTAGTCTAGTATTTAGTCTATTCTATAGTCTTGTTGATAGTCTAGTCTATAGGCTAGGCTACAGTCTAGTCTATAGTATATTCTATAATCGAGTCTAGTCTATAGTCGAGTCTAGTCTATAGTCGAGTCTAGTCTATAGTCGAGTCTAGTCTATAGTCTAGTCTAGTCTATAGTCTAGTCTATAGTCTAGTCTATAGTCTAGTCTATAGTCTAGTCTATAGTCTAGTCTATAGTCTAGTCTATAGTCTAGTCTATAGTCTAGTCTATAGTCTAGTCTATAGTCTAGTCTATAGTCTAGTCTATAGTCTAGTCTATAGTCTTGTCTATAGTCTAGTCTATAGTCTAGTCTATATTCTAGTCTATAGTCTAGTCTATAGATAGATGGAGTGGTCTAGAGATTGCTTCCCTCTACTCTAACCCAAAGTTTCAGAATTTTTATTGAATCTATATCATAATACTCATAAAACCAACTTAGATTATAACTATCTTCAAAAATATTCTCTAAACTCATTTACCATGGTATTAATTACTTTTCCATTAATATTTTCGAAAAAATCTTCTTAAACTAAATAAAAGAAAAACAAATCATTTAATACTTAAAACATTTTTAAGGATTTTAAATTGAAATTCCTGCAGCTGTAGAACATGCATCGCTCCTCTTTTTTTTTCTGAAATTCTCGCCATATAAATAATTAAAATTACAATACACAGTTAAATCGTGACACAATTTCAGTACATACTTCATTGTTGTTATTGTATATGACCAAAATAATAAAAATTACAACAAAAAAAAAAAAAAAAAAGAATCAAAATTCTTATAAATGAATTTTTTTTCTCTCTCTTTCTCAATTTAGCCCAAATGATTATTATTGTTTGCAGTTACAAACAATTTAACAAATGCATTTGTGTGCAAAAGTTTTTGTTTATTTTCTGTTTTTTTTAGCTTTTTTCGGTGAGAGTTAGTAACCTAGAGTAGAGCAGCAGCGAGCGTCAGTAGAGTAGAGTACTAAAATATGGGTCAAATTGTCTAAGAACTTTACTTGGGAAATGAAGCCACAACAAGTCTAAAGTACTTTATCCAACCATTCAGGCAACCAAAACAATAGCAAAAACAACAACAACTAAACACTTTATGCACATTGACTTAATGCAACAAAAAATGTATAAAAAAAGATACCGATACTAATTCTCTTTTTCTTAAAACACACACACACTTATTTATACTTATGCATATTAAGGAACAACAACTACAACAACAATACACATTACGCACATTTTTTTTTCAAATAAAACAAACTTTAAGTTAAATATTGTTTTTGCTATTGTGTTTTGTGTAGTTTGCATTTCTATGCTGGCAATAGCAGCAGGTCTTTATATACCGTTGGATTTTGCTGTTTTTTAGCTTTTAAAATTGCAAACTTTGTTGGGGCGGAGAAGGATACAAAGAGGTGTTGTTGAAAATTAAAATGAAGAAGTACTGTGGGACTGTTGTGTGAAGAATAAGGTGAAATTTTATCATACATTTTATGATGTTTATTATCACAAAATACTTGTTTTTTTTTTTGATATAAAGATTTTTCGAAAATGATATTGATCACCACTGCATATTCTGGTCGTTTAATTTTGGGCCACTTTATAATAATAATATTAAAAGGTGTCTAATTAGACGACCTTAAAGGCCAAACAAGTAAATAGACAAATTTTGATTTCAAAATACTGGATGTAGCTCCATCCTGTTACAACCACTTCTCTTCCGCTTTTACATAGAGTGTGTAAATTGCATTAAACCGGGTATTTTTCTGCATAGAGTCAGTTGTGTATTGGTCGCACTTTTTTACTACAAAAAATTATTTATTTATTATAACCTACACCACTATAGTGTAGAGGGTATTATGCGTTTGTGCTGATGTTTGTAATACCCAAAAATATTGATCCTACACCCACCTTAAAGTATACCAGGGCAGAAAGTGATTCTGCCCGTTAGTCCGTGTGTCCATGTAAACCTTGTGTGCACTCTAAAGGTCACAATTTTTAATATAATTTGATGAAATTTGACACATACTCTTCTTGTTGACCTAAGGACTGAAGCCTATTGAAAATGGTTAAAATCGGTCCATTTTTCCGTATAGCCCCGTATAGCGGAGAAGGAGACAAAGAGGTATTGTTGAAAATTAAAATGAAGAGGTACTGTGGGACTGTTGTGTGAAGAATAAGGTGAAATTTTACTACAACCTTACCCCCCGAATAGGGTTTTTGAGCTCATAAATATGTTAAATGTTCTTGTACCACTTCAGAAATCGCCAAACTTCGTTTTATATAAGTCTTAAGCAGTCAATGCTGGGCTATGAACAGTTTTGATTCAGTTTGTTATTTAAGTGTCCACTCTCAATTTCCCGGACTACTTTTTCTGGAATTATATTATAAGCGCACAACAGGCCCGATAGTGGTCTAGGTGTATTTCTTCGGATTTGATGTAGTATACATCCTCCTATCAACCAAACCAACCTTAAATATAAAAGCTTTCTTTAATTTATAAAAAATTATAGAAGAAATTGTTAAATGAAATTCCGAAAATTTCCGCAAAATTATTTCCCAGTAGAAACCCTAGATCTGCATAAAAATATGGACCCCTTTGGTTACGTATAACATTTTTTGGCTTGCAATGTTTACATGAAAGAACAGACTAATGGAGATTGTTAAATAGACCAAGACCACTCTGAATCGATGAAAATAGTTGAGCAGGTGTATGTGTGTACTCATTATAATCTCCGAAGTAGGCATAAAAAGTAGATGAAAGCTATAATAGTTTTGTATTCATATATTCGATTCCTGGAGCTTTTAGATATAAAGTCTTAAATATGTATGTTTTAAGCATTTTACAAAATTTGACCCACTGTTTGTCATCCCAATAAAAATTGGCAGCGAAAATGCAATAAAAACATAAAAAAAAAACGCCAAAAGAAAACTAAACAAACCAAAAACGCATAAAAAATTTACCGACAGACGAACGGACGAACGGATGAGTATGAATTTGGGTAAAAAAAAAACAACAACAACAACAATAAACATTAAGAATAACCAACTTACATGTTCAGTTGCAAATAAATTGCATATAAAAAAAACTTTATATTTGTTTGTGTGTTTTTATATCTATGATGAATGCACATAAAAATGTTTGCATGTTTGAAAACAACCAGTTTTTGTTAAAATTAAAAAAAAAACAACAAGGAGGAGGTGTGTATATGTGTGCATAAGAGAGTGTTACACGAATAATTAAGCGACGAACGTTTATAAGTTATAGAGTAGTTTGCTGCTCTAACAGAGTTCTACCACACTGTGCAAAAAAAAATAAACGAAAAATAAATAAAAACATGATGATTGCACAAGCAAGCAACTTGTACATTGTACTAAACAGCAACAACAATAACAACTACAACAAGTACATACTACAACTACAGCAATATTAAGAAGACGAAGAAGAAAACAACATCAACAGCAACAACAACAACAACTGCAACAGCACTAGAGTGAGCACACGACCGAACGATTCATCAGAAGCACTTCGGTAATAATCGCAAAAACAACATCGTAAGTGGGTCAACGCGAAGTGGGGTCATTGCACCAACCAAGCAACCAACAACTCATATACAATAACAACAACGACAACAACACCGAACAGCAGCAACAACTACAAAACAAAAACAAAATAAAATATACATTTATAAATGAGCAAAGCAATCACGTAAGTCATACACAGCCAACTGAAGCAGCAGCAAATTACAAAAAAAAGAAATAATGAAACAGTAGTTGTGTGGAGTACTGTTGCTGCTGTTGACTGCTCCAACCACTAACGTCTACAACTGCTGTTGTTGCTGCTGCTGCTGTTGCTGTTGTGCTCACTTAATTTTCAGGTTTATGTTGATTTGTTTTTAGCAATTTTCTTTAGTATTTTTTTACGTTTAATTCTTTTACTTTAATTGTGAGTTTTTTTTTTTAAAGTAGAAGAGCTGTGGCTTAAAGTTCTATTGCTCTTAACTGTTTAACGAATGAGTATGATGTGAACGAGTGCTCTTAACAGTAAAAATAACTACATTTTACTCTTCAGTTCGAAGCAGTTGTAATGTTTTCTTTTCTTGGTTTTTGCATTTTTAGAACAGATTTCTATTTAACGGCATATTGTCATATTGCAACTGTCTATTGCTATATGTTGAAAGTTAACTGGAGTTCTAATTTCATACAAACGTTAACTGGGACTAAATGCTATTTTTTTTAAATTTCTCTGTCATGTGAATAGACATTACACAGACTAACACATTTTAAAACCAGAGACTCAGGTATAAATACGAATGGTGAAGTTTTTGAAATATCAAGTCCTAATTTTGAAAAACCCGCCGTTTTTGGCCATATTTGAGACATCTTAATAGCGGGGATTTAGCTGTATGGGGGCTAGAAGAAATCGTAAACCGGTATTTAAATACCAAACAAACATTATTAGTAGAGAATATCTTTTGGACTCTATCGTACTTCCAACAGTTATACTGACAGACGGACATGACTCGATCGTTTAAGAATCTAATAAGGACCGAGTTATAGAGGATATAAATATAGCTTACTCTTAAAAAATGCGCACTGTGTAGCAGTTCGGTTCCAAGATAGACATCTGTATAAAAGTCGGGAAAATCAATTCACAGTCTAATGGTATACCATTATACTACTTGTAAGTCGGGTGTAATACAAGATGGTTGCTTAAACTGACTGATATAAGGCTACAGAACTAAAGAAAACCTTTAGTTTTACTATTTCTTTTATTTTCAAATACTGTTAGATTCACACAACCAGTTGTTTTTTCTCATGACTTTGTCACACACAAAATGTTGTAACTTCAAGTTAAAGTTAATTTTCTAAAAAAATTAGTTTTACTTAAGATGATTGACCGTTGGACTTTTCTGTTTGTAGAAATTTAATACGGGATTTCTAAGTCACCAAATACTTTTTTATGTTTAATGTTTTCATTAATTTAACGGAATTTTCTTAAACAGTTCTAAACTGTTTCTTCAGTTGGCACTTGTTTTTTAAAAAAAAACTTCATGGTTAAATGTGTTAAGTTTAGTTAAACTTGAAAATAATAAAGCGATTAACCTAAATTTTTGCATTTGGCAAGCAAGTGTTTCTTGTTTTTGTTATTTTATGGAAAAACTGTTATGTTTTAAGGCAACATTAGACGATCGAATATAACTGCTGTGAAGCTTGACTGACGTTTAGGTGTTGTGGTATAAGTATGTATGTTTAAGGTGAAAATTTGGTGACATGTCGTGCAGACTAATGCGGAGTATAAAGTTAAAAATGCAGTTCATTTGTACGAAATTATTTAAACATAATATCAGCTACAGCTTTAAATTACCCTATTTCAAAAGTTAGAACTAAAATGAAATAGAACTAAACTAGAACTGAACTAGAAATGAATTAGAACTGAACTAGAACTGAACTATAACTGAACTATAACTGAACTGGAACTTAACTAGAACTGAACTATAACTGAACTATAACTGAACTGGAACTTAACTAGAACTGAACTAGAACTGAACTGGAACTGAACTAGAACTTAACTAGAACTGAAGTAGAACTGAAGTAGAACTGAAGTAGAACTGAACTAGAACTGAACTAGAACTGAACTAGAACTAGAACTGAACTATAACGGAACTAGAACTGAACTAGAACTATAGTAGAACTGAACTATAACGGAACTAGAACTGAACTAGAACTGAACTAGAACTGAACTAGAACTGAACTAGAACTGAACTAGAACTGAACTAGAACTGAACTAGAACTGAACTAGAACTGAACTAGAACTAGAACTGAACTAGAACTAAACTAGAACTGAACTAGAACTGAACTAGAACTAAACTAGAACTGAACTAGAACTGAACTAGAACTGAACTAGAACTGAACTAGAACTGAACTAGAACTGAACTAGAACTGAACTAGAACTAAACTAGAACTGAACTAGAACTGAACTAGAACTGAACTAGAACTGAACTAGAACTGAACTAGAACTGAACTAGAACTGAACTAGAACTGAACTAGAACTGAACTAGAACTGAACTAGAACTGAACTAGAACTGAACTAGAACTGAACTAGAACTGAACTAGAACTGAACTAGAACTGAACTAGAACTGAACTAGAACTGAACTAGAACTGAACTAGAACTGAACTAGAACTGAACTAGAACTGAACTAGAACTGAACTAGAACTGAACTAGAACTGAACTAGAACTGAACTAGAACTGAACTAGAACTGAACTAGAACTGAACTAGAACTGAACTAGAACTGAACTAGAACTTAACTAGAACTGAACTAGAACTGAACTAGAACTGAACTAGAACTGAACTAGAACTGAACTAGAACTGAACTAGAACTGAACTAGAACTGAACTAGAACTGAACTAGAACTGAACTAGAACTGAACTAGAACTGAACTAGAACTGAACTAGAACTGAACTAGAACTGAACTAGAACTGAACTAGAACTGAACTAGAACTGAACTAGAACTGAATTAGAACTGAACTAGAACTGAACTAGAACTGAACTAGAACTGAACTAGAACTGAACTAGAATTGAACTAGAACTGAACTAGAACTGAACTAGAACTGAACTAGAACTGAACTAGAACTGAGCAGAACTAGAACTGAACTAGAACTGAACTAGAACTGAACTAGAACTGAACTAGAACTGAATTAGAACTAAATTAGAACTGAATTAGAACTGAACTAGAACTGAACTAGAACTGAACTAGAACTGAACTAGAACTGAACTAGAACTGAACTAGAACTGAACTAGAACTGAATTAGAACTGAACTAGAACTGAACTAGAACTGAACTAGAACTGAACTAGAACTGAACTAGAACTGAACTAGAACTGAATTAGAACTGAACTAGAACTGAACTAGAACTGAACTAAAACTGAACTAGAACTGAACTAGAATTGAACTAGAACTGAACTAGAACTGAACTAGAACTGAACTAGAACTGAACTAGAACTGAACTAGAACTGAACTAGAACTGAACTAGAACTGAACTAGAACTGAACAAGAACTGAACTAGAACTGAACTAGAACTGAACTAGAACTGAACTAGAACTGAACTAGAACTGAACAGAACTAGAACTGAACTGAACTAGAACTGAACTAGAACTGAACTGGAACTGAATTAGAACTAAATTAGAACTGAATTAGAACTGAACTAGAACTGAACTAGACCTAAACTAGAACTGAACTAGAACTGAACTAGAACTGAACTAGAACTGAACTAGAACTGAACTAGAACTGAACTAGAACTGAACTAGAACTGAACTAGAACTGAACTAGAACTGAACTAGAACTGAACTAGAACTGAACTAGAACTGAACTAGAACTGAACTAGAACTGAACTAGAACTGAACTAGAACTGAACTAGAACTGAACTAGAACTGAACTAGAACTGAACTAGAACTGAACTAGAACTGAACTAGAACTGAACTAGAACTGAACTAGAACTGAACTAGAACTGATCTAGAACTGATCTAGAACTGAACTAGGACTGAACTAAACTGAACTAGAACTGAACTAGAACTGAACTAGAACTGAACTAGAACTGAACTAGAACTGAACTAGAACTGAACTAGAACTGAACTAGAACTGAACTAGAACTGAACTAGAACTGAACTAGAACTGACTAGAACTGAACTAGAACTGAACTAGAACTGAACTAGAACTGAACTAGAACTGAACTAGAACTGAACTAGAACTGAACTGAACTATAACTGAACTAGAACTAAACTAGAATTGAACTAGAACCGAACTAGAATTAAACGAGAACCAAACTAGAACTGAAGCAGAACTGGAATAGAATTGAAAGAGAACTGATTTATTAAATCAGACAGTTTTGGTATTAAGTTAAAATTTGATTTAAAAATTTCAAAAATATAACACCTTTAAAGAGTTTAACGTAAATATAAACAATAATTTAGCCTTCAAGGCCTTTCATTTTATAAAACAAAGACTAAATATTTTCAAGGACATTTGAAGGAAATTGAAAATTAAAGCAATATTTACTTGAAAATCGCCTAACAATATAATTATTATGACTATTAAAACATCCGTAACATTTTTGTCCTTTTGTTTTATAAGTATTATTAAAATTTTGAACAATTTCTCTCCCAATATACACACATCTTAAACAATACACAAAATATTCACCTGTATTTAAGGTTACCAAAGTTTCCATTATTATTATTTAGTTTGCCAAAAACTCACAAAAAATTTTAACGTTTTTACAAAAAAAAATGGTTAATCTTGATCACTTAAAACATCCCGCCAACTGATACAAGGTTTATTTTTAACATGTTTAATAGAGAGAGATTGCGCAAGAAAACAAAATTTCATAATAATCAACAAGAATTGTGTGCGAGTGTGTAGCTGAATGATCGCACACAGTTGCAGCAAAAAATAAACAACAAAATCACAAAAAAGTGCATTTAAAATAAAACTGTGTAAGTATGTATGTAAGTGTTTGTATAATGATCGTGGTTGTTGTGGCAAAATGCATATAAAACTTAAAATAACAAAAAAAAAAAAAACACCAACAGACATGCATTTACCATCAATGACAAGCGGTTCAAAGACAACGACTTTAAAAGTATTCAACCATGTTTGTATGGCTAAAATGTATGTTTATATGTCTTTATAACATTATTTCCATTTGTCCGCCCCGACATACTTCTCTCTATTAGCAAGTAAGACTCCCAGTATGGCCGTTTGTTTTTCCACAATTCAAACAAAAATTTATTTTGTTTCTTTTTTTCCAATATTTTCTTATACAAACTTAAAATCAAAATTTCAAATTTAACAAATCGCAAAAAAAAATAAAAAACAATCAAGCAAGAATCATAGAGGAGCTTTGCAAGTTCGAGGTACGATTTGATTAATAGTTGCTGGCTAAAGGTTTTTTTTCTAATGTTCAATTACTCAAACATTTTGTGTAGATACACTACAACATTAACAAAAAGTTTTTTTTTTTTTTATTTAAAGCCACACACAATCAACCAAAACCCAAATGAAATCTAAACAAGAATTAAACTTAAAAATTAAAATTGTTTTGCTATTGCTTGCAATTGGTGGAAATTTTAACACCAACAAAAAATGCTTAAAATTTATATGAAAAAAATAAACAAAAACATAAAACTTGTTTTTCCCAATAAAGTGTTTTTCTGTTGGTTGTTAGAGACAGGAATATGAATGAATGTCGTGTTATAGAGGATTTTTTAAAAGAAAAGTTCTTTAGTGATTTTTCAATTCTTGTAAAATCTGCACTACTTTTTACCGAAAATCTTAGACTTTTTATGGAACAATTAAATCGAGTAAAACGGATATCACTCATACCACCGGATATCACTCATACCACCTGTAGTACAGTTTTCACATAAAACTCGTATACTTGTCGACAAAATCGTATGATTCAGTTTCCATGGAACTGAACTAGAACTGAACTAGAACTGAACTAGAACTGAACTAGAACTGAACTAGAACTGAACTAGAACTGAACTAGAACTGAACTAGAACTGAACTAGAACTGAACTAGAACTGAACTAGAACTGAACTAGAACTGAACTAGAACTGAACTAGAACTGAACTAGAACTGAACTAGAACTGAACTAGAACTGAACTAGAACTGAACTAGAACTGAACTAGAACTGAACTAGAACTGAACTAGAACTGAACTAGAATTGAACTAGAACTGAACTAGAACTGAACTAGAACTGAACTAGAACTGAACTAGAACTGAACTAGAACTGAACTAGAACTGAACTAGAACTGAACTAGAACTGAACTAGAACTGAACTAGAACTGAACTAGAACTGAACTAGAACTGAACTAGAACTGAACTAGAACTGAACTAGAACTGAACTAGAACTGAACTAGAACTGAACTAGAACTGAACTAGAACTGAACTAGAACTGAACTAGAACTGAACTAGAACTGAACTAGAACTGAACTAGAACTGAACTAAAACTGAACTAGAACTGAACTAGAACTGAACTAGAACTGAACTAGAACTGAACTAGAACTGAACTAGAACTGAACTAGAACTGAACTAGAACTGAACTAGAACTGAACTAGAACTGGACTAGTACTGGACTAGAACTGATATAAAACTGAACTAAAATTGAACTAGAAGTGAAGTATAACAAAACTAGAACTAAACTACATTTGACTGAAAATTTTCACATTTCCCCTTCGATTACTGTTTAAAAAGAACCAGTCACGGAGCTTTAAAAAAAAATAACCGACATTCGATTTCCTTCTTTCAAACCCTGGCCATTGACTCTTGTAACTACTGCTTGATAAACTTTCAGGGTTGTATTTGTTAATAATTATTAAAGTTGTTATTTTTGTTGTTATATATTAGAAGTAAATATTTTTGTTTTTAACTTTGTATGTACATACAATTATTGTTTCAGTGGAAAATTGTGGAAATTCTAAGAAAATATATAATTTAGAACTAAAATCACTTAATAAAACAACTTTAAATTAACAAAAAAAAAAAAAAACAACGTTAAAATTTTCAATAAATAAAAAATATAAAAACAACAAAAACTTGCACATACAAAAAAACTTAAATTTTTGTTTAAAATTAACTTTGTGCATAAATATAGACAAAAAAACACGACAGACGCATTTTGCAAAAAAAAAGGAAAAAACAATAACAACAATAAAGTAACATCAACATCTAAGTACATAAACATAGACACAAATACTAAGAGAAAAACCAACAAAAAATATGATTAGCCGCCACACTCAAAAACACACACACAGATACAAAACTGCATCAACAGCAACAAAGTTTATTGTATGTGTTTCCATTTTGCTGTTGTTGTTTTTTTTTTGCTTTATTTTTATTTCGTGTGTGTGTTTTTTTGCTGTTTTCTATCTAGTATCCGTCCTTGGCTCGTCTGTTCAACTTTGTCCTACTTTTTCATTAGTTGGCTCTAACAAATTTACAACGACAAAAACGAACACATTCACACAAACTTACACAGCTACAAAAAAACACTTTAGATATAGATGTGGTTGATGCATGCTTTAGTATTTTTTCATATTTGCTGACTTGTTTGCCTGCCTGTCCGACTATTTGCTGCATTTTCGTTTAATACTCGTACTCTGTACAACAACAAAAAAGGCCGAAACGTTTTACGAACATCAGACTCGTTTGAAAACATTAATTTAAAATAGAAGAAGAAGAAAAACAACTACAACAAAAACCATACTGAAACGATAGAATTGAAAAATGCATTCCGTTCAGACATGGCAATTTTTTTCGTAAATCGTTTTTTATTTATGTTGTTTTTGTTGTTTGTATATGTGTTTTTTGTTTTTCTATTTAGAATTTAGAGGAAATTGCATAGAGGAAGATTTTTTTACTACAATCTACAACGGAACCTAAAAAAGTTTATTATTATAATTTTTTCAATAAAGAAAAGGCTTTTTAAGAATTTGTAACGAAAAATATGTACAGAAATGCAGTTTGAGAAAACTTTTAATTTTTCAGATGCTTTTTACAAAAAAATCAAAATCTTTAAGTTTTAAGAAAAGTTTTGACTTTAAATGTAGAACGATAAAATTGAACTAGAACCGAACTAAAACTGAAATAGAACCGAACTAAAACTGAAATAGAACTGAACTAGAACTGAACTAGAACTGAACTAGAACTGAACTAGAACTGAACTAGAACTGAACTAGAACTGAACTAGAACTGAACTAGAACTGAACTAGAACTGAACTAGAACTGAACTAGAACTGAACTAGAACTGAACTAGAACTGAACTAGAACTGAACTAGAACTGAACTAGAACTGAACTAGAACTGAACTAGAACTGAACTAGAACTGAACTAGAACTGAACTAGAACTGAACTAGAACTGAACTGAACTAGAACTAGAACTGAACTAGAACTGAACTAGAACTAGAACTAGAACTAGAACTGAACTAGAACTGAACTAGAACTAGAACTGAACTAGAACTGAACTAGAACTAAACTAGAACTAAACTAGAACTAAACTAGAACTGAACTAGAACTGAACTAGAACTGAACTAGAACTGAACTAAAACTGAACTAGAACTGAACTAGAACTGAACTAGAACTGAACTAGAACTGAACTAGAACTGAAGAACTGAACTAGAACTGAACTAAAACTGAACTAGAACTGAACTAGAACTGAACTAGAACTGAACTAGAACTGAACTAGAACTGAACTAGAACTGAACTAGAACTGAACTAGAACTGAACTAGAACTGAACTAGAACTAGAACTGAACTAGAACTGAACTAGAACTGAACTAGAACTGAACTAGAACTGAACTAGAACTGAACTGAACTAGAACTGAACTATAACTAGATCTGAAAGAGAACTGAACTAAAACTGAACCAGAACTCAACTAGAACTGAACTAAAATTGAACTAGAATTAAACTAGATTTTATCAAGTATTGCTCCCAAATCCAAGGATAAAGAGCCGAAAATGTTTAAGCAAACATGTACGTATTTGCAAATGTAGAATCGTAGAATCCCAATCCTGGCTTATGAATTGCATTCAACTGTTAAAACGATTTAACATCTATGTTCAGCAACTATTTGCATAACATTTAAAGCGTACATTCCCAACCCTGGCTTATAAATTGCATTCCACTGCTAGAACGATTGAATATCGTCGTTTGTTGCTTGTTTTTATTTTTATATAAACATAGACGCCACTAAATAAAATTAAAAAAATATGAACAAACTGTGCTACATGCAATAAGTTGCAAATTGATGATGTTGTTCTTGTGTGTGTAAGTAAGTGGAGAGGATGCAGAGCAGGGGTTAAGCAGCTGACAAACTCCACTTCATTCTTATCCAACTTCCTCTCACTAACGTCGTCCTCACTTCACTATATTTTCAATGCTTATTTGAAAAGAGTATTGGACATTCTATAGTGCATTTTGCACTAAACCCCACATTAGAAACGAAATGGGTTTTTTTTTCTTTAAACAAATTCAAAAAAATAATGAATGTGTTTATGAGGAGAAAAACTAGAAACTTATAGTTTTTGCGCGCAAAATAATGCAATAGATTGCGTGTGGTTGTTTTTTTCCAAGTCCATATATTTGTTGATTCTTTTTTCTTAGTCTTTGGACACTTAAAATCTTTAACCTTTTTAACCTCCCCACTTGGCCACTCCTAGAAGAAACATTGTTGCAAGCTTTGGTATACAGTGCGTATGTGAAATATATTTATTGATTCAATGCAAGAGTGAGTGTATACGTTTCGTGGGTTTTTTCTTTATATATTTTAATGATTTGTTGTTGTTTTTATGATGGACATTTGCCAGATTTTTGTGCTACGCACAATATAATGCGAAAATTAACAATAACAAATAAATAAATTTGTTTAAATTGTTAAATTCTCATAGATTGTGCATGTCAGTGTGTATATATGCATATGCGTCCGTCCATCCATTACTGTTGTGTACATGACTTTAAACATGTTTGTAATTTGTGGTATTACAAGACCAAAATCCGCCACTACGAAATTATGTGTTTATTTTAGTTTAAATAATGAACAGTAAAAAAATCCCATTTTTATATATTGTTTTAACAAATGTTAATTAATCAAAACTGTTTTTTTTTAATTTTTGCCAGCCATGCAAAGCAGAAAAAACTAGAAATATTTAACATAGAATTCTGCCAAGATGGCAGTTTTCAAAATGGAATTTTTGTAAAAAAATTTAAGGAAAAACAAGACTTTATACTAAATTTGGTTAAGTTAATGAGTATATAATATAAAATCTGTTTATATGAATTGAAATAATCGAAGAGTTTCAAAAAAATGTCTAAAGTTTGAAACTCTAGTGACTAGAGTTTCAAACTAGAGTCTAGTCTATAGTTTAGTCTATAGTCTACTTTATAGTGTAGTCTAGTCTATAGTCTTCTTTATAGTGCAGTCTAGTCTATAGTCTAGTCTATAGTCTAGTCTATAGTCTTCTTTATAGTGCAGTCTAGTCTAGTCTAGTCTAGTCTATAGTCTAGTCTATAGTCTAGTCTATAGTCTAGTCTATAGTCTAGTCTATAGTCTAGTCTATAGTCTAGTCTATAGTCTAGTCTATAGTCTAGTCTATAGTCTAGTCTATAGTCTAGTCTATAGTCTAGTCTATAGTCTAGTCTATAGTCTAGTCTATAGTCTAGTCTATAGTCTAGTCTATAGTCTAGTCTATAGTCTAGTCTATAGTTAATCTATATATAGTCTAGTCTATAGTCTAGTCTATAGTCTAGTCTATAGTCTAGTCTATAGTCTAGTCTATAGTCTAGTCTAGAGTCTAGTCTATAGTCTAGTCTATAGTCTAGCCTATTGTCTAGTCTATAGTCTAGTCTATAGTCTAGTCTATAGTCTAGTCTAGTCTAGTCTAGTCTATAGTCTAGTCTATAGTCTAGTCTATAGTCTAGTCTATAGTCTAGTCTAGTCTATAGTCTAGTCTAGTCTATAGTCTAGTCTAGAGTCTAGTCTATAGTCTAGTCTATAGTCTAGTCTATAGTCTAGCCTATTGTCTAGCCTATTGTCTAGTCTATAGTCTAGTCTATAGTCTAGTCTATAGTCTAGTCTATAGTCTAGTCTATAGTCTAGTCTATAGTCTATAGTCTAGTTACAGTCTAGTCTATAGTCTAGTCTATAGTCTAGTCTATAGTCTAGTCCTATAGTCTAGTCTATAGTCTAGTCTATAGTCTAGTCTATAGGTCTAGTCTATAGTCTAGTCTATAGTCTAGTCTATAGTCTAGTCTATAGTCTATCTAGTCTATCTATGTCTAGTCTATAGTCTAGTCTATAGTCTAGTCTATAGTCTAGTCTATAGTCTAGTCTATAGTCTAGTCTATAGTCTAGTCTATAGTCTAGTCTATAGTCTAGTCTATAGTTCTAGTCTAGTCTAGTCTAGTCTAGTCTATAGTCTAGTCTATAGTCTAGTCTATAGTCTAGTCTATAGTCTAGTCTATAGTCTAGTCTATAGTCAGTCTATAGTCTAGTCTATAGTCTA
Organism: Lucilia sericata; assembly: GCF_015586225.1. NCBI lineage: Eukaryota > Metazoa > Arthropoda > Insecta > Diptera > Calliphoridae > Lucilia > Lucilia sericata. Next base: position 61,660 of record NW_023995385.1, on the reverse strand, counting down.
GTCTATAGTCTATAGGTCTATAGTCTAGTCTTAGTCTAGTCTAGTCTAGTCTATAGTCTAGTCTATAGTCTAGTCTATAGTCTAGTCTATAGTATAGTCTATAGTCTAGTCTATAGTCTAGTCTATAGTCTAGTCTATAGTCTAGTCTATAGTCTAGTCTATAGTCTAGTCTATAGTCTAGTCTATAGTCTAGTCTATAGTCTAGTCTATAGTCTAGTCTATAGTCTAGTCTATAGTCTAGTCTATGGTTTAGTCTATAGTTTAGTCTATTGTCTAGTCTAAAGTCTAGTCTATTGTCTAGTAGATAGTCTAGTCTATAGTTGAATCTATAGTATAGTCTATAGTCTAGTCTATAGTCCAGTCCATAGTCTGGTCTATAGTCTAGTCTATAGTATAGTTTATAGTCTAGTGTATAGTCTAGTCTATAGTCTAGCTGATAGTCTAGTATATAGTATAGTGAAAAATTTCACAATTACTAAAATATATGTATTTTTTATATTGTCAGTAATAAGAGTTCTTTATGGAATAAATCGGCAGATGTTAATATACATATATATAATATGTATATACATATGTATAGTCTAGTCTATAGTCTAGCTGATAGTCTAAACTAAAGTCTAGTCGATAGTCTAGTATATAGTATAGTGAAAAATTTCACAATTACTAAAATATATGTATTTTTTATATTGTCAGTAATAAGAGTTCTTTATGGAATAAATCGGCAGATGTTAATAATTTAAAATTTATTTTTTTAAACAATAAAAAAATTTAGTTGTTCAAAATTTATTTTTAAAAAATTTGCTTTAATAATAGCTTTCCAAGATTTATTTTTAAAATTTCAAAATCTTTTTTTTTTAACATTAAATTCAAAATAAGAAGCATCAAACATATATGACATTAGAATAAAATTTGATAGATTAAAACCCACTCTCTTCAGATCTTCCCCTGGAAACTATAAGTATACCCTTCCAAAAGTTCTATTGTTATTAATTCTTCCCACAAATAGTTGTTGTAATTTTAATACATATTCCCGCTGCTCTCCCTTATTACTCATTATCAAAAAATGATTAAGAAAATAAAAAAAGAGAAGACACAAGGAAAAACTTAAAATCAATTTGTTTGATTTTGATTCCTCTACTCACTACTCATACCGAACAAAAAGAAAGACAGACCCCCAAACAAATGATATGAATTCTTATGAAAGAACAAAAAATAATAACAACAAAGGAGAAGCGTCAAGCAAGCAGCATTTTAAGAACAGAGAATAAGAATCAGTAGCTAGCTGCTGCGGTTTGGCGGCTATAAACGTAGCGCCCAAAATAACGTTGGCGTTTGAACGCCCTGAGTTGAATGACCGCCGAAAAAAAGTATAAATTGTTTTTTATTTTTTTTTTTTTTTTGTTGTGAATTTTTAGACTTTTACTATGTGTTGACGACTACAAATAAAAAAAACCAACAACAACAACAAAAAATAAGAATTGCTGTAGTGATGTATGCGTGAGTGAGTATCTGTGTGTGAGAGTGCGTGTATATTTTTGTAAATGAGCAAGAAATTATTGTTCTTGTTGCTGCTGTTATTATTTGAATGTTTGATTATGTGCTTTGCACTTCGATTCCCCTTTTTTAATATTATTATATTTTATTATTATTATATTGTTGTTGTTGTTATTTTAATATTTATTCCTGGTTTTTGTCGTAATCAACATTTGAATTTTGTATAGATTTATTGTTGTCGTTGTTGCCATTAGATTTGTACTGTTGTTGTTGCTATTATTCCTCTTATAGCAACGACTGCTGCCGGTTCATCTACTTTTCTTCATAATCGTCGTTTTTTGTTCATCTGGTTCATTCTTTTTTTTTGTATACGATTCTTTATGTAGTTTTTTCTATTATTTAGGAAATTATTTTCTTCTATCAAACAAATAATGTATCAAGTGTACAATATTTAGGGGGTTGAAGAAAATTTTCGGTATTATGGTACCTTTTTTGGTACTATTGTAAAAAGTTTTTGCAATTAAGACTAGTCTATACAATAAAACGTAGACTCGTCAATAGATTAGTCCATACACTAGGCGATAGATCTGTCAATAGACTAGGTCACAGATTAATCCATAAACTAATCCATATAGTATAGTCAATAGATCCATCCGTAGACTAGTCTATACACTATTCACTAGTGTATTTACTAATCAATAGACTATTTCATAGACCAGTCCATAAACTTGTAAGTAGACTTGTCCATATATTACTCAAAAGATCTGTTATAGATCAGCCCAATATGCTAGTCCACAGAATGGTTAATATATTAGTGCACAGAATAGTCAATAGACTAATCCATAGACTAGTCAATAGATTAGTCTCTAGACTAGTCAATAGATTCGTCCATAGACTAGTCAATGGAGTAGATAATAGACCAATTAATAGAGTAGTCAATAGACTAGTTAATAGTCATAGATCAGTCAACAGACTAATTAATAGACTTGTACATATATTAGTTAATAGAGTAATCATAGGCCATAGACCAGTCTAGAGACTAGGTCATAGACCTGTCTATAGACTAGTCCATAGACCAGTTAATAGGCCAGTCAATAGACTAGTCGATACACTAGTCAATAGACCAGTCATCAAAATAGTCCATAGACCAGTCAACGGACTAGTCAATAGACTTGTCCATATATTCGTCAATAGACTAGTCCATAGACAAGTTGATACGCTAGTCCATAAACCAGTCAAAAGACTTGTTCATATAATAGTTAATAGACCAGTTTATAGACTAGTCCATAGACCAGTCAATAGGCTTGTCCATATATTGTTGAATATACTCGTCAATAGACTTGTCCATAGACTAGTCCACTGACTAGTCAATAGTCATTCGATAGACTAGTCCATAGACAAGTCAATGAACTTGTCCATATATTGGTGAATAGACTATTGCATTAAATAGTCAATAAACTTGTCCATAGACCAGTCAATATACTACAATAGACCAGTCAATACTTATTAATTAATAGAGTCTAGTCGATAATCTAGTCTATAGTCTAGTCTAAAGTCTAGGTATAGTCTAGTCTATAGTCTAGTCTAAAGTCTAGTCTATACTCCAGTCTATAGTCTAGTCCATAGTCTAGTCTATAGTCTAGTCTATAGTGTAGTCTAGTCTTTAGTCTAGTCTATAGTGTAGTCTAGTCTATAGTCTAGTTTATAGTCCAGTTTATAGTCTAGTCTGTAGTCTAGTATAAGTCTAGTCTATAGTCAATGGACTAGTCCATAGACCAGTCAATTGCCTTGTCCATAGATTAGTCTATAGATCAGTCTATAGTCTGGTCACTAGTTCAGTCCATAGACTAGTGAAACATTAGTCAGACTACTAGACTACTCCTTAGTCTATGAACTGGCCTATAGACTTGTCCATAGAGAGGCTGTCGTCTTTTTGACCTTTTGAACCTTTTTGTGTACAAACCATAGATGGTAAGTTGTTTTCCAATAACAAAAATTCTAGATTGAGCTACGACCTAAAGTATGCAACAGTTTTTTGACAGCAATAACTATAAAAAGTTCTAAGAATATTCTCGAATAAAGTAGAAAACTTAAGTAATGATCAATAACTGTTAATACAAAATTTTAAGATAATCTAATAAGTTTAAGCTAAAAAGTGCAGAAAGCAAAATTAAAAAATATTACGATTTACTATTTTTGGTACTTTACACCCCCATTACGCACAAAACATATAACAGTAGTAGTAGGCATAGTGAAGAGGGTATAAATTATTTTAATGATAGTGGGTTGATATATAATTGTTTGTTGTTGTTGTTTTTGCTATTATAACAACTTGTATACTCAGAGTAAAGTCTTTTTTTTCACTTCTTCTCATTGTTGTTATAGTTGTTGTTGTTGTTGATGTAATAGTAAAGTAATGAGTATTTGAGTAATGTAGTTTATGCGTGTATACTTTGTAGTGCTTTTTTTTTTGTTTTCTTGTCGCCATAGTTTTGGAACCCTCATAATTTTTTTTTTTTGTTGGTTTCTATTGTTGTTGTTAGATTTTCATTCCATACAATTGCTGGTATTCTCCCATACCGCTTGTTACCAGCGTCCCTTTTTTTTCATTATTTTTCTTGTATTATTAATGTTGTTGTTTTTTTAAATTTGTTCGCGAGTTTGTTTTTTTTTTCGTTTTCATCAAAAGCCCCATTGTGTGTGGAGAAGAGTGAGTAAAATGTTTGTATGCATGTTTTTTTTTTTTTTTTTTTTTTTGGATGCGTGTTAGTGGGAGAGTGTATGTTAGTGCGTATGTATATGTAAGCTTATGCGTGTGCTTCTAATATGAGTGTGCGTTTTGTATACATTTCATATTATTTGTCCGCTCATTGATTTAAACGCTGAACGCAATGAAATAAGTGTATAACAACAACAGCAGTGACAATAATATGTACTATCAACAATGCACAGTGGCTGGGTGGATGATAAAAAGTGTGTGTTTGAATTTTTTTACGTTTTTTCAAATTTTTTTGTGATAAGCTTTAAGTTATCTATGAAGTTTGAAAAAAATGTAATTAATTTAGTTAAACTTTAATTTCATTAGCCTATTTAATATTTGAGATAATTTTAATTTGCTTACAATAAATAATTAACTTGTTTATAATTAAAATTTTAAAAATTTATATAATTTTTTTTTAATATGATTTAGTTTCTAGTTGCTGACCACTGTGCATCATTTCATATTAACCATACTTGACAAATTTCTTTCTTTCTTTTACGCAGAACCCAATATTTGTTAAGTACTTTTCTCTGAAACCCCAAAATTCCCTCTTTAGAAAAATTTTCTGGCTTTTGGCCGCGAGTGAGAGTAGTACAATAGCGGCTTTTATATACGGAAAAAGACAATTTTTGTTTGTGTAATTTTATTTTATTATAAAATGCTTTTATTTTATTTTAGTGTTTGCCCAGATTCACAATCAGCATTTTTACTACAGTTTTTTTTTTTTTTTTTTGATTTGTTTGTATACATTTCTTTAGATTTACGATAGTTTTTTAAAAAGAACCCGGTAGATTTATAGCAGTATAGGTATCCCTCTAAATAGTAGTTTTGCTATATCTCAGATTATTTGCTTGAACTGAAATCATACATTTCCAGTCTATTGTACTCTTTATAAAATACTAATTACTTAAGTGTTCCTAAGTAATGTAGCAGGAAGTCAAATGGTTACTATAGAGCCCCTTAGTTAACTAACGGGAAGTCAGGGTGGATTGACTTCCCGTTAGTATACCTTAGTAATCTAGTGGAATACCATTTGTCTCTTTAATCTCTATAAGTAATAGGGTGTTAATATGTATGTATGTTTCACAGAACAAGTTTGTGGTCATTGCAACACTAAGGTGAAGTTTATTGTCACTTCAATGTCCTTAAGTAATCTAGCGGGTAGTCAATTGTTTACAGTAGATAGATATCTAATTACTAGAATGACTAAAGGGTAGTGCCCAAAATAATGTAGACAAAATACTCTTTAAATCCAAATCTTTCACTGCTTAATACGGAGAGTTCGCCTATAATTACTTTAGTGTCCCTTTGTAAACTAACAGGAAGTCAATCCGTACTTTAGTATTCCTAAGTAGCGGGAAAACAGTTGTCCATTTAATGCACGTCTATAAGTACGTTTATACTCATTGTAATTCAAAGAGAAAGTTAATCATTACTTCAGTGTCTCTAAGTAATCTAACAGGTAGCCAGTTGTTGCTTTAGCTTCTATACAGTAGACATAACTAATTACTTGATTGACTAGAGGATTGAGCATAATGTTCCTAACTACTTCAGACAGAAGACACTTTCAACCCAACGGACTAACTACTTCTTTAGTGGACCTAACTAAACTAGCGAATAGCAACTTTGTTGCATACACAGTTGACACTATTTTCTCTCAAATATCTAACTACTTGGAAGACTCGAGTTAATATATTTTGTAACATTTAAAACATACGTTCTTTTTGTAATGCTTAGAGTAAGTCAATTGACACTTTAGTGCCCCAATCTAGAAGGAAGTCAGTCTAAGTGAACTTACGTTATCTAGAGAGTAAATACTTTTTCTTTTTCTTTCAAAGTATCCAGCAGCTTATAAAAAGGAATTATATTGTCAATAATAAGTCAATGATAATATATTTTTCAATCATTTGACACTTTTTTACTATTTGTACGTTTACGAGCTATATAGTATCTTTTGGGATACAATCGGGAGTAATTCCCAGATTGAGACTGCTGTTGTAGATGCCTTTGAAATTAGCAAGTGGTACTAGTTTTAAAACACACCAAACTCTTTTTTAAAGCATTTTCATTTCATTGAATTCAACTCTAAAGTATGCAACAGTTTATGATATTGATAAATCTAGGGAATTCTGGGAATATTCGCGAATAAACTTACAATACAAAAATAGTATAAAGGAAAAACTAGATACATAAGCTCAATGTCTAAGGAGTTAAAAACTAAATTGAGAATTTTGTTTCGAGGGGACAATTGTACCTTTGCTGGCTTAGCTATACTTCGAATTAAACACTTTAAAATCTTATTTAAAGCATTTTCATTTGATTAAACTCCGTCTTAAAGTATGCCACAGTTTGTGCATATTCTCGAATATTCTGGGAATATTCTCGAATAAAATTATAATACAAACTCAATGTCTAAGTAGTTGAAAACCTAATTGCAAATTTTGTATAGAAAAACATAAAAGTACTTTTTTGTAATAACTTTGTTGATAACTATAAGGAATTCTGGGAATATTCTCGAATAAAATTAGAATCCAAATAAAGGACAAAATAAAAACTGGATATATTAGTTCAATGTCTTCGGAGTTGAAAACTAAATTGTAAATTTTATATGATAAACATAAAAGTACATTTTTGTAGAGACATAAAATTACAATACAAAAAAATACAAAGGAAAAACTGGATATATAAGCTCAATGCCTATGAAGTTGAAAACTAACTAGAGAATTTTGTATCGAAACACATAAAAGTACTTTTTTGTGGGGCAATTGTCCATTTGCTGGCTTAGCTATAAATTAGAATCCAAATAAAGGACAAAATAAAAACTGGATATATTAGCTCAATGTCTTAGGAGTTGAAAACTAAATTGTAAATTTTATATGATAAACATAAAAGTAGCAAGTGTAAGCGGATTTTAAAAATGTTTATTTGATTAAATTCCGCCCTGAAGTGTGCAACAGTTTATGCTACTAATAACAATAAAGAATTCTGGGAATATTCGCGAATAAAATTAGAAAACAAAAAAGTACCAAGAGAAAACTGGATATATAAAGTTAATGTCTAAGATGTTGAAAAGTGGTCTAGTTTTAGTCAGTGAAATCTTAAGACACATTACTAGGGCATTTTGATGCAGTTACCCTGAACTACAGGGCAGTTGGTTTAAGTTTGAAATTTATTGTTTATATGGATTCGGAAGACAACAAAAAAACTTTTTTGTTTAAGTTTTTTATTAGTTTTTTTGGGTAGTTTTTTTACCCCGCATTTCTTTTCTTTCTCTTTTTTTTAACGAAATTTCTTTTGCTTTTACTTTAAAGTACTATACAACGCCTTAACACTAACTGCTGTTTGCTGACGCTTTCTTCTTCATTATTGTTATTTTTTTGTTAACGCTGTCGCTTTTTTTTTTTTGGTCGGTCGTTTAGCTAAAGTCACGTCATCGCTTTTAACATTCGAAAAAATAAAAAATGACAACAAATGCGTGAACAGGCAATAACTAACTGTATATCATGTATTTAACAAATTTTTATTTGAATTTGTTTTTTTTTTTTTTTTTTGTTAATTTTATTATTATTGTATTGAGAAGTATGTACGTGTCAGGCGTTAAGAAAAAAAAAGCTATCAATTTCCTACATAATTAAACATTAAAAGCTAAGAAAATGGTATTTTCTTTACTAAGAATTTTTCAGCCATTACAAGTCTTCGTAGAAGTTAAGTTTTTTTATTTAAATTTCATTTACATTTCTTTTATTATTTATTTATAAATTTTCGATTACAAAATATTTCTTTATTTGGCACTAAAGTAAGATCATTTTGTTTAATGCTTGCATATGCGTTACTGTTTGTTTAATTTCCCTATTCGACAAAAAAAATTTAAATAAAAAAAACTGAATTGACTGATATGGTTGGTGTTACTGATACATGTGCATATGTTTTATGTCTTTACACCATAGATGATAATTATAAAAGCATCATCAATACTTTCTTTTTGATAACATTAGCAAACATTTTTATAATTATTTACAAAAAAGAAAATTGTCCTTATTGTCCTACATTAGTTGTTAACGATACCTCCCTTTTTAATATCTTGAATCCCCCATCAACCCTAATTATATGAACTTTAGTGTAGTTTAGATTGAAATGTGTGTGAACAAGTATGTGGAAGTTTAAAAATATATATACAAACAGAGAAATTATTATGACTTTCACTACTTTTATTTCAGTTTATATGTTTGTTTGTTTTTTTGTTGTTATTACCAACAAAATTTATACACAATAAAATTTTAAACAACACATTTAAATTTTATTTTGTATTTATTTTTTTTTTATACAACAAAGTGATTTAAACAAATAATATGAACAAAACACAAAAAAAAACTTGGCAATAAATATTATGTATGATGAAGAAGTTGGCATTACAATGAAAAATTTGCCAACGTTGAAAAAAAAAAATACGGAATAATAAAGCAAAAATATCGGACAATCAACCAACCCTTAAAGTTTTATATAGAAATTGTTAATAATTTAACAAAAAAAAAAAAAAACCGTTAATTTAACAATAAAAAGTATTTATTGCAAGTTATGCACTTTTTAAAGCAGATTTTGTAGGTGTTTTTTAAACAAAAAGTATTTCAGAAAGTTCCTCTTTAAAACGTGTAACCGAAACCATACATACATGTTAACGTTAAAAAGGTCAATTGACACTTTGTATGTAGAAGTAATCTGGAGAGAAGAAATAAACTAGAAAGAATAAACTATTTCTTTCCTCCAGATCTTTTAAAAGTTCGCAGTTTACAAGAAGTCAATATATGGTTTTTATATATTTTTAATTCATTTGATACTTGTACTCTTTGTAATGTTAAGAGAAAAAGTATGATCTTGTTAAGGACAATAAACTCTGAGATTTTCCAGATATAATTTATTCAAGATAAGATTGTATTTTAAATCATATTTTTTAGTGAAATATCGTATTTCTAGTGAAAACCCGTATTTTTAGTGAAAAATCACTTTTTCACATTTTTCATCACATTTTTAGTGAAAAATCATATTTTTAGTGAAAAATCACTTTTTTTTAGTGAAATATCACATTTTTAGTGAAAAAACATATTTTTAGTGAAAAATCATATTTTTAGTGAAAAATCATTTTTTTTAGTGAAATATCACATTTTTAGTGAAAAATCATATTTTTTTAGTGAAAAATCACTTTTTTAGTGAAATATCACATTTTTAGTGAAAAATCATATTTTTAGTAAAAAATCATATTTTTTTAGTGTAAAATCACATTTATAGTAAAAAGTCCTACTTTTAGTGACAAATCATATTTTTTAAGAGAAAAATCACTTATTTAGTGAAATATCACATTTTTAGTGAAAAATCATACTATAGACTAGACTATAGACTAGACTACAGACTAGACTATAGACTAGACTATAGACTAGACTACAGACTAGACTATAGACTAGACTACAGACTAGACTATAGACTAGACTATAGACTAGACTACAGACTAGACTATAGACTAGACTATAGACTAGACTACAGACTAGACTATAGACTAGACTATAGACTAGACTATAGACTAGACTATAGACTAGACTATAGACTAGACTATAGACTAGACTATAGACTAGACTATAGACTAGACTATAGACTAGACTATAGACTAGAATATAGACTAGACTACAGACTAGACTATAGACTAGACTACAGACTAGACTATAGACTAGACTACAGACCAGACTATAGACTAGACTACAGACTAGACTATAGACTAGACTACAGACTAGACTATAGACTAGACTATGGACTAGACTACAGACTAGACTATAGACTATGGACTAGACTATAGACTAGACTATAGACTAGACTATAGACTAGACTATAGACTAGACTATAGACTAGACTATAGACTAGACTATAGACTAGACTATAGACTAGACTATAGACTAGACTATAGACTAGACTATAGACTAGACTATAGACTAGATATAGACTAGACTATAGACTAGACTATAGACTAGACTATAGACTAGATATAGACTAGACTATAGACTAGACTATAGACTAGACTATAGACTAGACTAGACTATAGACTAGACTATAGACTAGACTATAGACTAGACTATAGACTAGACTATAGACTAGACTATAGACTAGACTATAGACTAGACTATAGACTAGACTATAGACTAGACTATAGACTAGACTATAGACTAGACTATAGACTAGACTATAGACTAGACTATAGACTAGACTATAGACTAGACTATAGACTAGACTACAGACTAGACTATAGACTATGGACTAGACTATAGACTAGACTATAGACTAGACTATAGACTAGACTATAGACTAGACTATAGACTAGACTATAGACTAGAATATAGACTAGACTATAGACTAGACTATAGACTAGACTATAGACTAGACTATAGACTAGACTATAGACTAGACTATAGACTAGACTATAGACTAGACTATAGACTAGACTATAGACTAGACTATAGACTAGACTATAGACTAGACTATAGACTAGACTATAGACTAGACTATAGACTAGACTATAGACTAGACTATAGACTAGACTATAGACTAGACTAGACTATAGACTAGACTATAGACTAGACTATAGACTAGACTAGACTATAGACTAGACTATAGACTAGACTATAGACTAGACTATAGACTAGACTATAGACTAGACTATAGACTAGACTATAGACTAGACTATAGACTAGACTATAGACTAGACTATAGACTAGACTATAGACTAGACTATAGACTAGACTATAGACTAGACTATAGACTAGACTATAGACTAGACTATAGACTAGACTATAGACTAGACTATAGACTAGACTAGACTATAGACTAGACTAGACTATAGACTAGACTAGACTATAGACTAGACTAGACTATAGACTATAGACTATAGACTATAGACTATAGACTATAGACTATAGACTATAGACTATAGACTATAGACTATAGACTAGACTAGACTATAGACTAGACTAGACTATAGACTAGACTAGACTAGACTAGACTAGACTAGACTATAGACTAGACTAGACTAGACTAGACTAGACTATAGACTAGACTAGACTATAGACTAGACTATAGACTAGACTATAGACTAGACTATAGACTAGACTATAGACTAGACTATAGACTAGACTATAGACTAGACTATAGACTAGACTATAGACTAGACTATAGACTAGACTATAGACTAGACTATAGACTAGACTATAGACTAGACTATAGACTAGACTATAGACTAGACTATAGACTAGACTATAGACTAGACTATAGACTAGACTATAGACTAGACTATAGACTAGACTATAGACTAGACTATAGACTAGACTATAGACTAGACTATAGACTAGACTATAGACTAGACTATAGACTAGACTATAGACTAGACTATAGACTAGACTATAGACTAGACTATAGACTAGACTATAGACTAGACTATAGACTAGACTATAGACTAGACTATAGACTAGACTATAGACTAGACTATAGACTAGACTATAGACTAGACTATAGACTAGACTATAGACTAGACTATAGACTAGACTATAGACTAGACTATAGACTAGACTATAGACTAGACTATAGACTAGACTATAGACTAGACTATAGACTAGACTATAGACTAGACTAGACTAGACTATAGACTAGACTATAGACTAGACTATAGACTAGACTATAGACTAGACTATAGACTAGACTATAGACTAGACTATAGACTAGACTATAGACTAGACTATAGACTAGACTATAGACTAGACTATAGACTAGACTATAGACTAGACTATAGACTAGACTATAGACTAGACTATAGACTAGACTATAGACTAGACTATAGACTAGACTATAGACTAGACTATAGACTAGACTATAGACTAGACTATAGACTAGACTATAGACTAGACTATAGACTAGACTATAGACTAGACTATAGACTAGACTATAGACTAGACTATAGACTAGACTATAGACTAGACTATAGACTAGACTATAGACTAGACTATAGACTAGACTATAGACTAGACTATAGACTAGACTATAGACTAGACTATAGACTAGACTATAGACTAGACTATAGACTAGACTATAGACTAGACTATAGACTAGACTATAGACTAGACTATAGACTAGACTATAGACTAGACTATAGACTAGACTATAGACTAGACTATAGACTAGACTATAGACTAGACTATAGACTAGACTATAGACTAGACTATAGACTAGACTATAGACTAGACTATAGACTAGACTAGACTAGACTAGACTAGACTAAGACTAGACTATAGACTAGACTATAGACTAGACTATAGACTAGACTATAGACTAGACTATAGACTAGACTATAGACTAGACTATAGACTAGACTATAGACTAGACTATAGACTAGACTATAGACTAGACTATAGACTAGGACTATAGACTAGACTATAGACTAGACTATAGACTGGACTATAGACTAGACTATAGACTAGACTATAGACTGGACTATAGACTAGACTATAGACTGGACTATAGACTAGACTATAGACAATAGACTAGACTATAGACTGGACTATAGACTAGACTATAGACAATAGACTAGACTATAGACTAGACTATAGACTAGACTATAGACTAGACTATAGACTAGACTATAGACTAGACTATAGACTAGACTATAGACTAGACTATAGACTAGACTATAGACTAGACTATAGACTAGACTATAGACTAGACTATAGACTAGACTATAGACTAGACTATAGACTGGACTATAGACTAGACTATAGACTGGACTATAGACTAGACTATAGACTAGACTATAGACTGGACTATAGACTAGACTATAGACTGGACTATAGACTAGACTATAGACAATAGACTAGACTATAGACTGGACTATAGACTAGACTATAGACAATAGACTAGACTATAGACTGGACTATAGACTAGACTATAGACTAGACTATACTAGTCTATACGTTCCAACTTGAAGAATGAAAAAGTGTTTTATAAAGTATAGGATTATTTTAATACATTCTAAAAAATTAATTTCTTGTTCGATTTTCCAAGACCTAGAAATCAAAATTTTACTTAAAACGAACAGAGAAATAATATGAGGAATAATAGCTTTCAAACCCAACTGCTACAAAAATACCCAATTGCTTTAAAGAAAATAAATATTTATTTATACATATTTAAATTTTATATTTATTGTTTTATATATTTAGTTTTCTAATTTCTTATTCCCTATTAATAAATTTACAAAATCCCCATATATCTCTGATAAAAAATCCCCTACAAATATGGTTTAGAACACAATATTTAATTAACTTGATTATTTATTTAATTACAACTATTAATATTTTAATTATTTTAACAATTTCTTAATGTTTATTGATTTCTTATGAGATTTTCTTTTTTTTTTTTTGCGTTTTACCTTTTATTGATCCACTTGAATTATTTTGTCCGGGCGATTGTACATTACTTTGTCCCAATGTGTTGGCGTGTGCTTCCAGTTTGGATGTAACGCTGTTCCACATATCAAACATGCGTTGCGTATACATTTTATTTAATGTTTTTTTTTTTGTTTTGTTTTCTTGTATTTTAATTTATTTACTTGTTGTTGTTAAGTGTTTTAAGTAAAAAAAAATGTTGGTTGTTTAAAGTTAAAACTTATAAAGAGAGTTTTGTTTTATTTTATTTTGAATATTTCTTTAGTTTAGTTATTAATTAATTTTTTTTAATAATAATGTTTTTTTATTTTTTAATATAATTTTGTTTTTACTAATATTATTCACAAAATTTTTGTTTTAAGGCATATATAAGTTTTTTTTGTTGTTGTTGTTATTTATTAATATTATTTGTTTATGTTGGTAAAAAAAAGAAAAGAAATTGTTTACAATTTACTTTTGTTTTATAAGATTTTTAACAAATCGTATTTGTTTTATAAGGGTTTTTTTTATTATTATTTTGTATAAAATAAATAAATGCTAATTTCTAATTGTTTAATTATAATTATTTGTTTGTTGTTGTGTTTTAATATGGAAACATTTGATGTTTTCTTTTTTTAATAATTTTTCTATTTTTGTTTTTTTAAGGCCCTTTTAAATTGGGGGCTAACATTGCACTTGGTTTTATGAGGGGGGAGTTTTAAAATTATTTTTTTTAATAATAAATGCCAATTTGTGTTGTTGTTTATTATAATAAATTGTTGCGTTTTTTGTTGTTGTTGTTATAAATATTATTTAATATTGGTTTTTGTTATAAATTTAACTTGAATTTGATGTGAAATACTAGTATCACAGTCCTCTATTATTTTTTTTGTTTTTGTTTTAAAGGTTGTATATATAATTTTATTATAATTATTTTAGCTAATTTTTTATATATTTTTTTTTAATTTATTTAATGAAGTGATAGGTACAAATTTGGTTTGAATTATTTATAATTTATTGATTTTGTTTTTATTTATATGTTTTATGTATATAATTTTTGTTGTAGTTGGTTTAAATTTATTTAGGGTTGTTGTATTTGCTAATTTTTATTATTTTTTTATTTTATTTTTTGTTTAAGACACTTGTTCTGATTTATTTTTTTTTTATATAAATTTCTTAAAATTTATTTTAAATTATTTTATAAATTTCTTTTTAAAGCCTTGATTTTGGATAATTTTTTTTATTATTTTAATAGGGTTTGGTTTATTTTAGTATTTTTGTTGTTTATTTTTATTAAAAAGTTTAGAAAATTTATTCCAAATAACCGAAAGTTTTAGAAGTCTTAGTTAATAATTGAAAGTTTTGAGTAAATACCAGTATTTTTTTTTTTCAATTACATTGCAAATTCAAGTTGACACCTTTTCCTCCTCGCCTCTAAAAAGAGGTTTAAGTTTATATTAATTTCTTTGTCAATTTTATTAAGTGAAATTATATTTAAACACTAATCTCAAACAAAAATTTTGAAAACGAACTTAAAAGCAACTTAAAGATCTTTAGAAGAGTTTTTGTTGAGGCTTTTTCTTAACTTTGTTCATACTTTCTTTTAAAATGAATCATTTAAATTGTTCATATCACACACACACGCACACACACACATGGAATGTGTTTTCAACATTCCCTAAGTAAAGTTGGCAGTAGAAGAGATACAACAAATAAATGAATTAATGATTGATTTGCTAAATGTATCTGTAACTGTAGCTGTGTAGCTGTAGCTGTGTATCTGTGTCTGTCTGTCTGTAAGTATGTGTACTTAGAAAGTTTCAGCTAAATTTGTGTAAAATTTCAATTTGATTTTTCATCAAATTGTTGTTAGCTGTTGTTGTGGCTGTTGTTGCTGTAGTGGTTATATTGCTTTTCTTGTTGTTGTTGTTGTTGTTATTGTTATGTATGATTTTTTTATTATTAATAATTGTTGTATTATTGTTGTTACTATTTAATTTTGTAATAGTTTTATTGTTGTTATTAGTTGTATTTGTATTTTTGCACTTTATCACTTTCACTGTTGTTTTTGTTTTTATAGCTGCAGCAGTTTTAGTTAAAGTTCCTGCTGCTGCTTTAACTGTTGACGATGAATTTGAAGATGTTGTTGCTAAAGAAGTTGCTGTTGTTGTTGTTGTTGCTGTCACAGCCGTTGTTGTAGTGGCTGTTGTTCCTACAAAATTTTGTTTTTGGCTGCTATTAACGCCAGTACTTTTAATCACTTTTGTTATATTACAGTTTGTATTACAATTATTGTTGTTGCTGTTGCTGTTACTGCTTATATTACTACTACTGCTGCTGCTGCTGTTATTATTGTTATTATCATTGTTTTGTCGATTTCTCCGCTTAGTTTGATTCCAAATCAAAATATCCAAAAACACGAAAATTTCACGACTATTTATTCCGGAAGACATTTGGTGGAAATTGGTTTATTTTTTTATTATAAAACACAAATTTTTGCTGTAGTTCCTTTTACTTTTGTACTCCCACGCAAAAACCAAATAATAATAAGAAGAATTTTAATACCCTTTTTTTTGGGTTCTAGTCTCTCTCCGTTTCTTTGTTCTATGTTCTATATAGCATAGGCCTTTAATTAAAGGCCCTTAATGTTTGACCCATAATTACTACCGTTTCTATAACACGGGCATTCTTGCAAAGTTTTTATTATTAGTTTATGTATAAAAAACATTTTGTTAGAATTTATAACACACTCATAACAATAATAATTATAAAACCAACTATTGAAAAGAAATTTAAGAAAATTTTCCTAAAATAAAGAAAAAATTAAAAAAAAAAGAAAAATTTATTAATAAAATAAAATTGAAGTTTGCGTGAAACTTCTATGAAATCGTAGGGATTTTAAACACAACCAGCATCTTATTAGCTCGCGATAGCCACATAGCTTTATAATAAAAGTTTGAAAAGATACCACATCTTCCTTTCTAATGATATAATCTAATATACAGACAAGACTATAATCTTGTCTAAAATCTAGACTTAAGTCTAGTCTAGTTTACCGTCTGGTCTATAGTCCAGTCTAGACTATAGACTAGACTATAGACTAGACTATAGACTAGACTATAGACTAGACTATAGACTAGACTATAGACTAGACTATAGACTAGACTATAGACTAGACTATAGACTAGACTATAGACTAGACTATAGACTAGACTATAGACTAGACTATAGACTAGACTATAGACTAGACTATAGACTAGACTATAGACTAGACTATAGACTAGACTGTAGACTAGACTATAGACTAGACTATAGACTAGACTATAGACTAGACTATAGACTAGACCATAGACTAGACCATAGACTAGACTATAGACTAGACCATAGACTAGACTATAGACTAGACTATAGACTAGACTATAGACTAGACTATAGACTAGACTATAGACTAGACTATAGACTAGACTATAGACTAGACTATAGACTAGACTATAGACTAGACTATAGACTAGACTATAGACTAGACTATAGACTAGACTATAGACTAGACTATAGACTAGACTATAGACTAGACTATAGACTAGACTATAGACTAGACTATAGACTAGACTATAGACTAGACTATAGACTAGACTATAGACTAGACTATAGACTAGACTATAGACTAGACTATAGACTAGACTATAGACTAGACTATAGACTAGACTATAGACTAGACTATAGACTAGACTATAGACTAGACTATAGACTAGACTATAGACTAGACTATAGACTAGACTATAGACTAGACTATAGACTAGACTATAGACTAGACTATAGACTAGACTATAGACTAGACTATAGACTAGACTATAGACTAGACTATAGACTAGACTATAGACCAGACTAGTCTATAGTCTAGTCTATAGTCTAGTATAGTCTAGTCTATAGTCTAGTATAGTCTAGTCTATAGTCTAGTCTATAGTCTAGTCTATAGTCTAGTCTATAGTCTAGTCTATAGTCTAGTCTATAGTCTAGTCTATAGTCTAGTCTATAGTCTAGTCTATAGTCTAGTCTATAGTCTAGTCTATAGTCTGGTCTATAGTCTGGTCTATAGTCTAGTCTATAGTCTAGTCTATAGTCTAGTCTGTAGTCTAGTCTATAGTCTAGTCTATAGTCTAGTCTATAGTCTAGTCTGTAGTCTAGTCTATAGTCTAATCTATAGTCTAGTCTATAGTCTAGTCTATAGGCTAGTCTATAGGCTAGTCTATAGTCTAATCTATAGTCTAGCCTATTGTCTAGTCTATAGTCTAGTCTATAGTCTAGTCTATAGTCTAATCTATAGTCTAGTCTATAGTCTAGACTATAGTCTAGTCTATAGTCTAGGCTATAGTCTAGTCTATAGTCTAGTCTATAGTCTAGTCTAGTAGTCTATAGTCTAGTCTATAGTCTAGTCTATAGTCTAGTCTATAGTCTAGTCTATAGTCTAGTCTATAGTCTAGTCTATAGTCTAGTCTATAGTCTAGTCTATAGTCTAGTCTATAGTCTAGTCTATAGTCTAGTCTATAGTCTAGTCTATAGTCTAGTCTATAGTCTAGTCTATAGTCTTGTCTATAGTCTTGTCTATAGTCTAGTCTATAGTCTAGTCTATAGTCTAGTCTATAGTCTAGTCTATAGTCTAGTCTATAGTCTTGTCTATAGTCTACTTTATAGTATAGTCTATAGTCTAGTCTATAGTCTAGCCTATAGTCTAGCCTATAGTCTAGTCGTAGTCTAGTCTATAGTCTAGTCTAGTCTATAGTATAGTATAGTCTAGTCTATAGTATAGTCTAGTCTATATAGTCTACAGTCTAGACTATTGTCTGGTCTATAGTCTAGTCTATAATCTATTCTCTAATCTAGTCTACAGTCTAGTCTATAGTCTAGTCTATAGACTAATGTATACTCTAGTCTATAGTCTAGTCTATGGACAAGTCTGTCTAATAGGAAATAGTCTATGGTCTAGTCTATAGTCTAGCCTTTAGTATAGACTTTATAGAGTGGACTATATTCTAGTTTATAGTCTGAACTATGGTCTACTATATGGTCCGCTTATCCATTATTTTATCAAGAGCAAATTGAAGTTTTTGTTATAAATTAAAGCCTAAAAATTTTAGCTGAAACTTTTTTTCAGTAAACCTTCCCCAAATGCACTTCACACCCGTGTTTATCACAAAATTTAATGTTATTTAACACGCTTTAAAGACCATTATTTTACATTTTTATTATCTAAGTATCCCTTTTCAAATTTACAAAATTTAATTTAACTGTAAAAACATAAAAAATCCTTTAATGTCTTAATAATCCCTCATTAATTTAGTTTACTTTTTCGCATGTAAAACAAAGAGTGTGTGTGTTTTTGTGTGTCTATGGGTCTGTAAGCCTCAAACTTTCCTTTTATGATTTGTTTTAACTTGAAAAATCGATATGGGGAAAACAGCATAAAAACTACAACAACTACAGCAACAAAAAATGTCATTTTAATATTAAAGCAAAAAAAGGGGTTGGTTACTATATCTTGGCCCCGCAGCGCACCGCACCTAGTCTTAATCGTACAAACCACCATCATCCCCAAATGTAAAAAGAAATAAACACAGAAATTTATAGGAAAAGAACATAAAAAATAGTAAAAAAAAAGCAGAAACAACAACCAGAAGCATTTGTGTTGCAATGGGTGGAGAAATAAAAAAGTTCTATGACCCAGTGGCTTAACATCGTCTCATGTTTTGTTTTGTTGGATGAACAAAACAAAAAAAGATTATTATGCCATGCGGCACAGTGTTGTGTAGGAGAATATAATGCGGAAAATGTTTTCAAAGGACTTTATATTTAAATGGTAAAGATCGATAGCAAATTTTTACTTCTATTTACACCTGCACCCGTATAAAAGTTCTGGTGACACATATTGAATTTCAAATTGTCATTTTGGCAAAAAGAATATTTAAACTAACCAGCAAATACATTTTTTGAATAACCAATATTTTCTCTTGCCCAACAACACAATTTCCAATACTACATACTGTCCTCATTACATAGAAGTAGTTAAGTAATGACTTATTAATAATGTGAGCGTTATCGCTTATTTTCATCTATTGATAGTCGTAAGTAATTGTCATATGAAAACATTTGCCACATTTTATTTCAAATATTAATTTTAAGCAAATTTTGGAACTAATACATTTTATTCCTTTTTGTTTTTGCATTACAACTCCGACTACTGCTGCATAATTTGTAAACACAAATAGTTGTTGCCACTAAAAAGTTTTTTTTTGCTATTATATTGCTTATGACCCCGTAACACTGTGAACCGCATTGCATACCGGTATCCATCCACATTTACATACAACAATACATATACATTTACACCAAAAAAAAAACATCAACAAATATAATAATAATAATAAAAAACTAAAATAAAACGGCATGGTTTTTCTTTATTTTTTTATGTATTATTTTTGTTGTTTTAATCGCATAGTAAGGAAATCTACATATAACAACAACAATAACAAAAATAAAGTATTTGCCCCACAACGCATGTATACGTCATCATTGATTTTCATGTGGCACACAGACACCAACAACAACACGAAACATAACAACTACAACAAATCAAAACGACTAAAGCAACCACCAAATTACAACAAGAAAACATAAAAGAAAAGAGAGCTTGATAGAGGGAGCCCCAGTCAGCGAAAGAGAGTGCATGTGTACAGGAACATAAAAATGATTTATTTATTGTATACACGTTACATACTTACAATACATATATAAATATATATGTAAATGTAAAAATGTATGTGTGTTTGTATTAACTCAGTCCCCAACAACTAGTGTATATATATGTATGTAACGTTAGAAAGCTGTATAAACCCACTGGCATGAAAAGCTAAACTAACCCAAAAAAAAACAGACCCAAACAGAAGAAGAAATGTTTTAAAGAGTAGAGTGAAAAGTGCAGTGAGAAAAATTTGAATGGGGGTTTTTGGGGAAAAATTTTTTAAAGGTATTTTTTATTAATCATGTTTTTGCTTCTAAGTAGGTAAACTAAAATTTTCCAAAATGAAATTAAACAATATTTAGTACACTAATACAACTTCGCCTATGGATCCATCTAGAAATTTGGAAATTTTGTACATGTAATATTTTCAGATGTTCTGTACAATTTAGTAACATTTGCGCTAGACGCCTAGTTATTGGATCTGAATATATATATATATATATATATATCTTTTTTCACCTATGGATCCATCTACAAATTTGGGAAATTTTTTACATATAATATTCTCAGATGGTCCGTAGAATTTATCTATCTATCTATCTATCTATCTAGCTATCTATCTATCTACTATCTATCTATCTATCTATCTCATCTATCTATCTATCTATCTATCTATCTATCTATCTATCCTATATATCTATCTATATATCTAATCTATCTATCTATCTATCTATCTATCTATCTATCTATCTAGCTATCTATCTATCTAGCTATCTATATATCTATTATCTATCTATCTATCTATCTATCTATATATCTATCTATCTATCATCTATCTATCATCTAGCTATTAGATCTTATCTATCTATCATCTATTCTATCTATCTATCTATCTATCTGCTATCTATCTCTATCTATTTATCTCCTCTGGACTGTTAGTCAACGTCCTCGCTGCGCTTTCGAATGTTTTCTGCTGACGAAGCCATTCTGGTGGTCTCTAATTAACTTGTTAGACAAATAATTTCACGAACGTTCATAAGGAGAACTACATACCTGGAGATTTAATTGGATCTAGTGCTAACAGTTTAAGTGAAAGATATTATTTGCTTTAACTTTAGTCTGGGAGTGATAAATTGTAATCAATTAAAATACTGACAAACACTATATTGAAAAATTTTTGCTTTCGACAAGAGCGAATTACCTAAGAATAATCCAGGTGCAAAAATCCCCTTTCAGTTCTATAACTTGTTCTGCTGTTACAAAGAGTTCGTTAATGAAAAAAATTTCGGTTAAACTAAGACTGAGTTAAACTTTGGTCCTTTCAGAGCCTGATCCTCTTAACTCCGAATAGAAACATGAAGGGGAAAGACTTATTAATCCTAATTTATAAGTTACTAATGGTTCAGAAGACTTGTTTACATTTTAAATATGTATGTTTTTCTCAGTGTTTTTCCCATTCAGTCTAATAACGGAAAAATCTGTCTTTAATGAATGTTTTTCATGTTTTCATTTTATTATTATTTTCGTTCTTTTCTAATTTTTTTCCTTTTATTTCCTTCTTTTGTTGTTGCTGCTTATTCAGATTCTACTCTGTAATTGAATACTAGTCACTAAACAAAAAGATTCGAAAAAAACTAAACTTCCTTTAAATTCCAATTCTTTTTCATTATTTCAGTATTTTTGTTTTTTTTTTTACAACTCGAGAGCATATGACCAAGTTACAAAAACAAACAAACAGTTAAATAAAGAAAAGCGTTTGTCTAGCAAAAACAATAACAACAGCAACAATAATGCATTACAATGCAAAAATGTTGCATGTTGTTGACTTTTTGCATTGTAACAGCAACAACACAATAAAATACAACACTCACTGTTAACTTTGCAGAGAAATTTGGTCATTTAGAGAAAAGCTCACACAGAAAAAAAAAACAACAACAACAACGAATGTATGTCTGTGGAAAATTTTATAAAAAAAAAACTTTGCTCTACTGAACTTTTTCTTCTATGACGGCATGTGGAAAAATGTTATAACTGCAGCAACTACAATAGTAACAGCAACAGCAAAACAGAAAGAAGAAGAGGAAGAAGCAGCAACATATAAGCATTAGTTTAGATTACCGTTAGAAAATGCGCCTGCGCTTTACAACTAGTTTTCTTTCTATGAAACCAGAAAGAATATTTGTTTTTTTTTTGTTGTTCTTGTTGTAGTGTTTGTTTGCATGTGTAAAAATAAATAAAAAAGAAGAAAAAAAAAACAGAGGAAAAATTATTGTTACACAGCGCCCACGTCTATAGAGGCAGAGAACAAGATTCATAGAAGAGTGTCGGCGTTACAGGCGTCGACGTTGTTGCCGACAGAGTTCTGCTTAAAGCTTTTACAATTTATTATGGGTTTGTTTGGCTGTTTGTAGAAATGTTTACATATTTCTGTTTGTTTGTATATGTGTGTGTGTGTGTTTGTAGCTACGGGACTGAGTTGAGTACCGATAGTCGTTCGTTGACGCCGAAAAAGACCAATGACCTATGCTGAGTTAAGGTACTTGTTCTACTAACAAAAGTATAGAACAGAACATTTCTATAGCAAACTGAATGAAAGAAGGAACGAGCGAACGTGCAAACCAACTGAGCGGTGCGGTATGAAGCAAAGTGGGTAAAAGAAATTGAAGGAGAGGAGCTTGAGGTTGGGGAAGAGATGTTAGAACAATTGTTGTAGTCATAGTTTATGTATGAAAGTTTGTCTAAAAACTGCTTAATGTTTGTTTTAATGTTGCTGGCTGTCTCCATCATTAAGGGGGGTCCAAGGGGAGCCATAGAGATAGAGAGAGAGTAAGAGTCTTAAATGAAAAAAGAAAGAGTAAGCAAGGGGTGTGTGTGTGAGTTTAAGTTTTAATAACAAAGGGGGGTCGAAGGGGGGTAGTTTATAGTTATTGTAGTTGTTTTTAATTTAAAACTACCGCTATCTCACATACCAACTCACTAACACTAACACACACATACTTACACTCTACTACAAAATCATAATAGAAAATTTGTTTGACTGTTAGAACAAAAACAAAACAAAAGCTAAACAAAAATTTCTTTGACAACTAAAACCTATTAAAGTCATAATTTGTTTAAACAAAAATTAAAATTTTACATTTTTATTTGTTGTTTTTTTGCATTTTTTTTAAAGTGGGTGACATTTTTTTTTCATTGCAGTTAAAATTGATTTTTAATGAATTTTCCATTTAGCTTTGCCAGCATTTTCTTTAGCAGTTTTTTGTTAAATAAACGTTTTTTTATAATAAAACTTTAATTAAAGTATTTTGGAAAATAATCAAAAAAAGTTAACTGTATAGAGTACTTTATCTGCTGAACATTTTAGTTTTGTTTATGGTGGATATTTGGTTAAAGTCACCCATTAATTCTTTATCTACAGTTCAATGACCTATAGATTTTTTGTATGTTGTTGTTGTTTGTTTCTTGTTTTTGTTAGTTTTCAAGTGTTTTTTTTTTCTTCCATTCTAGAGAGTGTGATGTGAATTTGTCAAATTAAACATTAATTATGGTGAAGAGCATGAAGTAGGGGGAGGCCTAACTAAAGTTAAATTAAAGTAAAAGGAAAATTTCAAGACAAAAATTATTCATTGTTTACAGCAAACAAGAAAATTATTGCTGTTAAACAAATTCTACAATAATATAGTTGATGTGAACATGCAGTTAGTTGTTACAAGCATATTATGTTTAATCCCTTATGCAGATGTCTGCCTCATTTTTATATAATGTAAAGTAAAACTGGCATAATAATGATAATAAGTATCAATGTGGCCACACAGTTAGTTGTCCCAACCATATTTTTTTAATACAATCAATTAAATATCAATCGCATTCATATAATGTTATTCTCGCAATCATTGTTATGTTTTGGAAAGCTTTACAATATGTTGCTCTTAAATTATTATAAAAATGATTATGACAAACATATATTTGTTTGCTGTAATCATATCATACACTATTGCGGTAGTTATTTAAACTTTATAATGCTGTAACAACTAAAACTATGATTACAGTAAACATAATATTATAGTTACACTGTTAACATGTTTCCCATAACCATATACTATCTTTTTTTTCTCGAGGTGTAATAGCTGTAAATATTCTTTCCGTTTTTTTTTTTTTGTTTATCTACTTCTCTGTATTGATTTGTTATTAGGATGTAAACATTCTTTAGTTGTGTTTTCGGTTTTGTATTTTAATAATTTCTTATCAGCGGTTTATTGACCCGGTGTATTATATTTGTATGTTAATTAGAAAAACTGTTCTCTATGTTCAAACATTTCGTTAGTTTATTTTTAGAACTAGTTACAGATGTGTGAAATTTATAAATAATTGTGAAAATAAAAAGATCTATTTGAAATTTGATTAAAGTTTTAAATAAATTTTATATAAAGACTTGTTATTACTTTTCGAATTTCACAGTTATTTTGCACGACAAGATCTGCTGCTAGTCAATGATAAATAAGTAAGGCTTAAGTAGGTACTAATGACTAGCTTGCTAAGTTAGTTTTGAAGGCAGTGTCTCAATTCAAAATTGTTTCAATTAGTTGAATTTGAACCGAGTTTTAGTTTCCGTTTGTAACATATAGAAATATTGGTTGCCGATGCTCAATCCTTATTATATTCTAAAACTATATAGACATGCCCTTCCGTCTATCTGTTGAAAACCCCGCAGGGTCTAAACTGAAAGAACTAGAGGGCTAAAATTCTTCCCCGAAATTCTGTATTGATGGCAGTTTGATGTCCTGTCTGTTGAAAACATTATGGGGTCTAAACGGAAGAAGCTAAAGGGCTAAAATTCTTCACAAATATCGTGCAGTTTAGTTGGTATTAAAAATAGGCTAGATTAAACTCTAGCCCACCACATATCTAACTCTACTATCCCCCATATAACCCTTTAGCAGAAAACTACTTTATTATCAACTAGTGGTGCCCAGTTCGCGTTGCAGGCCTTTGATTGGAAATGTGGATTCGGTGTAGCGGTTTAGGTGTAATTGACTGAAAATTAAAACTTCGACGCCATCTGTCGGACAAATTTAAAACTTTACAGGAACATTTCTCACGATCCCTGAATCATATATTTTAAATTCTGTCCTATCAGGTGCCGTAGTTCCTTTATCGATTACGAACAAACATTACTCTTTTATTTATATAGATAAAATGTTTAAAAAATCAAGGAGAACAAAAATGATTTCTTATTAGACGTTAATCACTCTCTCGAAAACTGAAAAATACGGTCTATAATTGATTTAAGTCCCCATAAAAGGCCTTTTAATAAAGCTGTAAAAGTACAAGTGGACTAGAGCCAAATTTTTAAAAATAAACTAGAGTTCTAAAGAATATAAGGTTTGGGTTTCGGGTGGGGTCCGAAATTGAACGTTAGATAGAATTTGTATATAGGCTGTTTGGTTGAATTTCGAATATTGAGAAGTTCGGGCCATAATTGACTCAAGTCCCTTATAAAAGGTAAAAATATGTAGAAGAATACAGCAAAGCTTGTAGAGTTCTAGAGAATATAAGGTTTGTTTTCGGATGGGGTCCGAAATTGAACGTTAGATAGAATTTGGATATTGACTGTTTGATTGAATTTCGAATATTGAGAAGTTCGGGCCATAATTGACTAAAGTCCCTTATAAAAGGTAAAAACATGTAGAATTCAGCAAAGCTTGTAGAAAACCTAGAGTTCTATATAACACAATGTTTAGGTTACGAATTGTTTCCCAAATCAGACGACAACTAGAATTTGAATATTGGCTACTTGGTGGAATCTTGGCACTGAATTCCTCCATGTTAAACAAATTTGGTTTACAATTGGATTTGGAATAATACTGATATGTGGCCATATACAAGGTTCTCTTAAACTCTGAAATGGACGACTTAATGGTCATTATATAGAAAGTCAGCTGTAGAAACCTCATCAAGGCTTTGTGCTGGATTCGAATTTCGAACAATGTTTCCGAGATATCATATCCTAAAGTTTGACCATATTTAAGACATTATAACAGTGTGATAGCACCTTTAGTTATAAATTGTGCTAGATCATCTGAAAGTCCAATTTATTGACTTTATCTTCTTCCTTGGTTGTGATATCATAATCTAAAGTTTGAAACAACTATTTCTTTCATTTCATTCTACTAAAGATTTCTGCATTAATAAATTACTTAAAATCTTTTATTATCAAATAATTCTTTATAAAAACCTCATTTCCCCCATTAAGCTACTTTAGCGTTAAAAGCTAAAAAGAACAAATCATTAAACGGTATTTTTGCTGCTAACATTTATTAAGTCATAA
Source organism: Lucilia sericata (assembly GCF_015586225.1). Taxonomy (NCBI): domain Eukaryota; kingdom Metazoa; phylum Arthropoda; class Insecta; order Diptera; family Calliphoridae; genus Lucilia; species Lucilia sericata. The sequence continues at coordinate 34,892 of NW_023995385.1, read as the reverse complement.
CGGTAATAGACATTTTAAGCATAAATTTAACATTTTTGCTTTTTTTTTTTTTTTGTTTAAATAATGTTGCATTTTTTTGTGTTTTCTATTAAAGAAATACAACTAATGACTTAAATGTTAATCACACATTAATTATTTCTTTTTCTATGTCTTATAAACATGAAAAATAAAAAAGAAACACAGAACATTTGAAAAATAAATTTCTTTATGTTTTCTTATCTATTAGTTTAGAAATGGTCATTGAACCCAAAAAAAAAAATGTTTTCTATTTTAGTTAGACACACATACACATAAAATAAATAGAAAAAAAAAATACTTTTAGCTTCAATTATGCTTTGTAAACGTTTAATAAACATTTTAAAGATTTTTTTAAATAAAAAAGAAAATTGCATTATTTTAAAAAGAAATAGTTAAAGAGATTCAATGATATCTTGACACCAAACCTATTTTGTTTTCAAAATTAAGTTTAAATCCTTAGGGTGTGTTTTTTTTAACCAGCTGATTTCATAGAAGTTTCGTTATGTTTAAATATTAAAATTTAATATGTTTTGTTGTGGAATTTAAACGTAAATTGTGTCATTTATAGTTTTTTTTTTTTTTTTTTTTTGCAGGAATCATTTTTTCATCATAAAATTACACTTTTTTTCAGTCCTTTATTATTTTTTAAATAATGTTTTCTGGACTCATATTAAACACTTTATTAGTCCTTTATAGAGTTCTTTTTGGTTTTCTAAATCCAAACTTGGATTTTAAAAATATTTTTTAGTTTTTTTTTTGTAATTTTGTAAATTATTTGTTGTTATTTTATTTAATTGTTTATTTTTTAACTTAATTTTTTTTTTAAATTATTTTGAAATAATGTTCTTCGAAAAATTAAAAAAAGAAGATTTTGTGCATAAAACACTTTTTAAATAAGATAGAAGTGAAAAATTTAATTTTACTAAAATCTAATTTAAAAAATTTTTTAATAAAAATTTATATTTTTATTAAAAATTTTAGTAAAAAATTGAATTTTTAGTAAAAAAAGATGTATTTTGAAAGAAAAATGTATAAGTTTATTAAAAATGTATTGTTTTAATAAAAATTTATAGTTTAAATGAAAATTCATATTATTAACGAAATTTCATATTTTTAATGAAAATTCATAATTCATTTTATGATAAGTAGTTAGTGAAAAATCTGATATACAGTGAGTATTAATGAATAATTAAGATATTAGCTAAAAATCTGTTAAAATGTAATTTAAAAAAACTCAACAATTTTCGTGAAAAATTTAAATTTTTTAATGAAAATTTATATTTTTAATAAAAATTGATATTTTTAATTAAACATTTTAATGAAACTCCAATTTTTACTGAAAATCTAAATTTTATTGAAAAATTTATCTATTTACTTATAATTCATCGTTATAATGAATATTCATATTATTAATGAAAAATCCATACTATTAATGGAAATTAATATATTTAATTAAAATTAATGTTTTTTATGAAAATTCATATTTTTAATTACAATTTATACAGAGTTTTAATAAAAATTGAGGTTTTTATTAACAATTTAGTTTTTTAGTGCAAATTCAGTTTCAGAGTGAAAACTCATTTTTAGGAAAATTTAAATTTTTAAGCGAAAAATCAAAATTTTAGTGAAATATCGCATTTTTAGCGAAAAATATGAATTTTTGTCAAGAGTAAGATTTTGAGTGAAAAATTCGGATTTTCAAGAAGAATCCTATTTTTTATGAAAATTTGATTTTTAGTAAAAAAATTGATTTGAAATAAAAAATTCAAGATTTCAAAATTCGAATTATTTAGTAGAAATCAAATTTTTAGTAAATAATAATAATAAAATAATAATAATAATAATTTTAGAGAATTTAATTTTAGAAAATTTACATATTTAGTTAAAATTTTTAAGGAAAAAAATCGAAATATTTTAGAGAAAATTTAAATTTTTGGTCATAATTTTGATTTTAGGTGAAAAATCTTTATCAAAAGTTAAAAATCAAACCAAAAAAAGTTTTTACAGAAATATCTAGTTTTTTAATAAAAAAAATTCTAGATTTTTAGTGAAATTTAAGATTTTAATCTGATTTTCAGTAAAAATTCAATTTTTTAAATAAAATTTTCGTAAAAATTTATTAAAAATAAAACTTTTAATAAAAAATCAAACAAAAATAAAGTTTTTATAGAAAAATCGAGTTTTTTAATTAAAAAAATCTAGAATTTTAATAAAAATTTAAGATTTAAATTTGATTTTCAAATTGAAATTAAATTCAATATTTAAAATAAAATTTTTGTGAAAAATTCTAATTTTGATTAAAAATAAAACATTTAATAAAAATTCACAACAAAAATAAAGTTTTACAGAACAATCGAGTTTTTTAATAGAAAAATCTAGATATTTAATAAAAATTTAAGATTTTAATTTGATTTTGAGTAAAAATTTAATTATTTTAAATAAAATTTTTGTAAAAAATTCTAATCTTTATTAAAAATTAAGCTTTTTGTAAAAAAATCAAACAAAAAAAAATTTTTTTTACAGAAATATATAGTTTTTTAATAGAAAAATCTAGATTTTTAATAAAAATTTAAGATTTAAATCAGATTTTCAATAAAAATTAAATTTTTTAAATAAAAATTTTGTAAAAAATCTAATTTTTATTAAAAATAAAAAAATTAGTGAAAAAATCAAACCAAAAACAACTTTTTTAAGAAAAAATTTAAATTTTTAATAAAAATATAAGATTTTAATCTGATTTTCAGTAAAAATTTAATATTATAAATAAAATTTTTGTAAAAAATGTAATTTTTTTTAATAAAAAATCTATATTTTTAATAAAAATTTTAGATTTTAATCTGATTTTTAGTAAAAATTCATTTTGTTCAAATAAAATTTTGTAAAAACTCTAATTTCTATAAAAAAAAACATTAAAATTTTATAGAAAATTTAAGTTTTTTTATAAAAAAAAATCTAGATTTTTAATGAAAATTTAAGATTTAAATCTAATTTTCAGTAAAAATTAAAATTTTTAAATATATTTTTTGTAAAAGATCTAATTTTTATTAAAAATTAAACTTTTAGCAAAGTTTTTAAAGAAAAATTTAAATTTAGAGAAAAAATCTAGTTTTTTATGGATTGATAATGAGAGACCGAATGATCGAAAAAGCTTTCGCGTTGCCAGCACATTTTAATATAAAAAATAAGCTAAAATTTACAAAATGAAAAATTATGATAAATTTTAGTCGATCACGAATGCTGCTACAGTCGAAATCGGGTCGTTTATTATTGATCGTAACTATGTTTTTTAGATGATGATCATCAAAGTTGTTATGTAGTGATAATGTGAGGCCGACTGATCGAAAAAGCTTTCGCGTCGCCAACACATTTAAATATCAAAATTAAGCTAAAATTTACAAAATGATTTTATGTTTTTTAGATGATGAATCTTCGATATCGAAGAAGAAATTTAGTTCATTTTAGCTTAATTTCGATATCGAAAAGTGTTTTTGATACGAAAGCTACTGCGATCACGTATGCGATCATTCCGATTAGTAAAAATCCTGATTTTGAACCGAAAATATTAGAGTTTTGTAAATAACAAAGATATAATGAACAGAGGCCTGTGGCTTAATGATTACATTAAGTCATTAATTACTGTGTCAATTACACTTACTTGTAATGTGTAATTAAGCAATATCCAATTACAATTACTTGTGATTGTAATTGAAGTATTACCAATTATAATTACTTGTAGTTGTTATTGAATTGTTACAAATTACAATTAATTGTAATTGAATTACTATAAATTACATTGTAGTGGAAACAATTACATGTAATTTAGGAAATATAATAATAATTATTGGCAAAATTGTAATTTGTAATTGAGCAATAGCCAATTACAATTACTAATTATAATTGATATAATACCAATTATAATTACTTGTATTGTAATTAAATTGTTACGAATTACAATTTATTGTAATTGAATTACAACAACTTACATGTAATTGTAATGAAAATCTTAACAATTACTTGTAATTTAGAAAATGTAATGGTAATTATTGTTAAAAATATAATGATTACTTTCATAGTTACTTTTTTAACAATTAATTACTACCGAATTACAATCACAAGTAATTGTAATTGGTTGTAATTCAATTACAATTAATTAAAAATATTTCTTTAAGATTAGATGCTCTTAGGAAAAGAACCAGTAATTGGTTCTGCTATTACTATTAATAGAGAATCCTTTTGAAAACTTTTTTTGAATTTTTTTTTAATTAATTTAATCACTAAATTTTTTAGCACAATTTTCCAACATTTTAAATTTAATTTAATGAAGAACATTATTTCCAGTTTAAAAATTGCAGTCCTTTATTATTATTATTTTTTTTTAATTATATTTTTTAAATAATTTTTATATAATTTGTATTTCTTTTTAAAACAATTTTCTTATATTTTGCAAAAACACACTATTTTGAAATGAAATCCAGTATTTGCATGTAATATTTAAAGTTAAAATTTAAATTTTTTATTATTATTTTTTTTTTTTTCATTTCTCTTTGGCTTTATTTTGTGTAAATCTTATACAATCACTGATAAATTTATGTTTTAATTAGGGGCTATGTTTTTTTTTTTTTTTTAATTAATGCCATTTTGAAATTTTTAATCCATTGCTTAAAAATTTTTGGTTTCTTTTAAAATTTTTTAAATAATTTTCATTATGTTTTGGGTTTATTTTCTATTTTTTTAAATTTTTTTCATGTTTTTTCAATATTTTAATTTTTTTAATAATTTTATGTTGAATTTAAATTTTTCTATAAATATTTTTCTAATTCATTCACAATAAATATGAAAAAAGGGGGAAGGAAAAATTACGTCACTTCCGTCATGCACTCCATATACTTTTTTTCATATTTCGTTACATTTGATATGATTTTCTTATTTTTTCGTTATAATTTTCAAATGCACTTGTGCATTTTGGACACTTTATTTAACGTTTCAATTCCACAATTTCCAACTTTAAAGTAAATATTTTGAATTTGATTTTCAATTTTTTTTTAATAAATCTAAAACTAACCGTTTTCGCATTAAGTGTGTTTCGTCCGCTTTGTTAAATATATATTGAACCGATATTTTAAGTTTGACAAACGTTAGAATTGTTTTAAATTTTCTTTACAACAAAATGTTTTAAGTTTCTTTTTGTGTGGATTTCAATGCAGCACTATGAAAAACGCTCGCTCTTTTATGATTTTTTTTTTTTGTTTTTCATGAGTGAGATTGTGTGTGTGTTTGGTTTTTTTTTTATTTTTTATAAATGTATTTGTAATATTTAATGTTGTTTTTGTTGCTATTAATGTTGTTGTTGTTGTATTATCATGCTGTGTGACTACGACGATATTGTTGTTGTTGTTGATGATGATGATGGTGGTGGTAGTGGTGGTGGTGGCCCGACGACGAGTAACAATAACGCGGTACAAACGATACGCAAAACAACATACCCGCGATACGCTCAATACGAAGTGTAGCCAAAGACTGCCTCAAAATGTTATCGAGTTCGCTGTATTCCATCCATCTAGCCAGTCAGCCAGCCAGTCATTCATCCATCCTCAACATTGTTGGCTAGTAGTTGTTGTTTGTTTGCTTGCTTGTGTGTTTTTTTTTTAGTTGCTTGCTGTTTGAGTACGCTGCCACTTTACCAGCCTGTGCTGTCTGCCCGTCTACATGCCAACCAGCCAGCCACCAGTCAGCTTAACTGATTCCCTACATAACGCAGTACAAACACACACACACATATGGCTAACGACGTCGGCGTCCTCCATATCGTATTAAGTCAACGTCGCTGCTGCTGAGTTTTTGTGGAAAACTTACGCTCGCGGGCTCCCCAAAACAGTAAAATCTGTATAGAAAACAACGGCCACAATGAACCAACGAACGAACTTACACGTACTTACGCTCTTAAACCGGTGAGCGAGCGTTTATTACGTATTTCAATCGTCAAGTAGAAACTACAAAGTAATATTTATAGTTTAGAGAAAGAAGAGAGTTAAAATGAAAATTGTTTATTTGAATTTTCTTTATGTGCTCTCTTAATGTTGTGTGGTGGAAAGATACAAATACTAAAAACTATCTTCAAATTACATAAACAACAACAACAGTAACAGCAACTATAACTTGTACTTCATTAGATATAAAAAACAAAATATGTGGTATGTGGCACTTAAAGCACACACATACAAATTTCGTAAATTTTGCAGCTCAACACTCACTCACTCACGAACATGCCAGTCAAACAACAAAAACACACATTTAACGAATGATTAACGAACGGTACTGTTACAGCAATCACAACAACAACAACCACAACAACAGTTAAAAAATATACATAATAATATTACAACATACAATGCTCCCCAAAAAAAAAAAAAAAAAAAAAAAACAATTTCACTCACTATTCCTCTTCCTCTTTCTTGCTTTCATAACTTTCTTTACTCTTTTACTTTATCAACAACATTAAAATGAATTCCCACTCTCACTGTTAAAACAGAGAGCAATATTTTTATCACTGCAAACTATGCTTCTCTTTAATATGATAAACAGGCATGATAATATAAAGTACTTTACTGCAGTTTTTTTGGTACTTTTTACGATTAGGGAAGAATTAGTTTAATCAAGAGATATTGATAAGAACTTTTCACTCGAGATCCCTTTCAGAAAATTATTAGTATTGCTATAATACGGCACAAATAAGTCTTATATAACACATAAACAATGTCGAATTTTGCACCAACGAATCAAGCTAACTTCGGAAAACCTGTTCTAAAATGAAGTTGAGATAGAGTTATGCATGAAAAAACCGAATTCTCGCCGAAACTTTTGGTGCCAAAGACCTAGAATTGGAGGCATTACTGCATGAAGATTGTTATCGGAATCATTGGCAGCTACTCAAGCAACATTTTGAAAACGTTGCTCATAAAGCAGGATTCACTTAAAATCGGCTAAATTGCGTACCATACAAATTGATGCCGAGAGCCCATGTATGATAATTTTGCATGTCCGAAATGCTGCATCAACAATATATGAGAAACACACACACAAGCGTAAGATATCGTATATGAAGCTTGGTCAACAGTCAACATTGACAGCAAAGCAATGCTCTGTAATTGGTGGGATCAAAAGTGGGCCGAACCATTACATGACATGACAACGCTCGGTTACATATTTAGTAAGAAGTGGTTGGGAAGTTTCTATCCGACCGGTACTTATTTCGATTGATGTAGAACGCTGTCTCTAGGGTACACTTCACTTCAGAACAGGCTATCCGAAATTAACTTCGAATCATTACTTGCGATAAAAATGGAGTCATTACTATAACCCGAAGCGTAAGAAAACGTATGTGATGCTTGGACAATAGGCAAATTGACACCGAAGCTAAAAATTCATAGTGCTACGTTAATGCTCTGCATTTGGTGGAATCTAAAGTTGTTGAAATCTTTCCAAATCATCGCAGAAAATATGTTCCGAATGTATTTTAATCGTTTGAAAAGAAATTTGGCTGAAAACGCTCAGAATATGCGGCCAACCATGAACCGGAGATTTGGAAGTTTTGTCTCGATTGAAGCAGAACGCTCACTCTAGGATACGCTTCACTTCAGAACAGGGTATCTGAAATTTGCTTGTTTCATTTCTGGCCTCAAAAGATGCGTAGCTCTATAGCGAGAAAGATGGAAAAAGGCCCTCTATATAAATAATAGAGTAATGTTCGTTCGTAATCGATAAACTAGGAAACTACGGCACCTAATCGGACGAATTTTCAACTATAGCTATGTATCCAAAGTCGTGAGAAGTGTTCCTGTGAGGTATTATATTTGTCCGATAGATGACGTTGGAATTTTGGGATATTTGTATAAGACCATCAGACGGACATCGCTAAATTGTCTCAGAAAGTAATTCTTAATGGATTTCAGAACCAAAATTTCTATCTATTGTTGCCGCTGGAACTCTGTAAAAATTGAGGCTACTCCGCACACGTGTATAAAGAGTTCTAGGCAAAGGTCTAGGACTGGTCGAAAACTAATCCGAATATATGAATAAGACATGATCCATTTAACCATGCGATGTCCTAGGTGAGGGCCACGTAATACATACATTTATTACACCATACCCCAATCCCAAAAATACTCCTTTGATAAAACAATGGAATACATGATACACACACTAAGTAATACGGAATATTTCCTCTAGTGGACACTCTGAAATATTTCAGGGAATCTTTAACGGACCGCAGATTACCATCCGGCAACCGCAGATGTACAAAATTCCAGAACTTAGAACTTACAAGTCTCGCAGGAAATAAGTAATCTTTGTTATAAAATAAAAATTTTCAGTTCCAAATTATGTCCAAAACCAATTTAATCACGAAAACGATAATAGATTTAACTTCCCCAATTTTTTAAATCTTTTATCGTGAATCAATTTAGATTTCAATTCATCTTAAAATGCAATTTTACAGATTTCTCTAAAAAATACTAAACTAAACAAATAGTACTTTAAAGAACTCAGACCATGATGCATCATCACACTCTCTCTCTCTGAATATATGTATATTGGTTTCTTATTTAACACGCTCTTTTAATGAAACGAGCCCCAAAACTGTAAACATTTCGTCATCTTTGGATTGAATGACCGAAGAAAAAACAAACCATTTCTACGTTCCTACAATGAACAATTACATTACATATAAGAAGCTAGCACAAAGAGAAATGCATTTATGTATGCATTTAAAAGAGTATTTTTTTTATTAAGAGTATCTGAAAAGGGAGTTAATGTTTAATGTTATTGCTGCTGCTGCTGCTCATGATGATGGTAAAATAACATAAATTTCTTTTGTATACGATATGAGATGGAGCATTATTTCTTTTAATGGATTTTTGTTGCTTCATTTATGTTATGATATTTTCTCAACATTTGTTCATCTTTATGCAGTCGTCTTAAACATCGTTTTGTTCGGTTGTTTTCGTTCGTTCATTTATAAATTTTGCTGACTGGGTATGTGTGTCTCTGTGCCGATTTTTTTGTATCTTCTGTTTTACTATTTTCATTCGTAAGTTTAAATGTTTGTATTTTTGTTGCTGTTGTAATGACGTTAATGTATCTACTGCTCTGCAGTCGCAGTTCGTTCACTACTTTGCTGTTAAAAGTTGTCGAACTTTTTTTTTTTGTAAATTTCTTATTAAATCTCTTTGCCGCAGTAAGGGAAATAGTTGGCTGGTTGGTTGCTGTTGTTGCTATTTGACAGAAACAGCTGTTTTTAGCTGTTTAATGGAATGAGCATAAAATTCGTCGTTGTGTTTACCTTTTTTTCAGATTTGTTTCCCTTTTTTTTGTTTTTGCCGTGTAAGGTGAATAACTTTTTATTATATGAGAGAAAACAAAATAAAAATATACAAAAGTACAAGTACGTAGAAATATTTTGTTTCCCTCTACTCTTTTCAGCAACTCTCGCTCTCTTTAAACTGCTAAATGTTGTGATTTAAGAGATTTGAGTTGAAGTTGGTGTTTTTTTTTTTGTTTTTTGTTGCAGTTTTTGTCCTATAATTATTTCAAACACTTGTGCACAACACGTTTAAGATTTTTGCTTTAAATTATGTGATAAATAATTCACACACCTAAAGTAGTACAATGGGCCAAAGAGATCATTAAACAGAAATGAATTTTAAATACATGCTATTAAATTAGATGCGGATTTGGAAATCTACACATACACACATGGAACATTTAACTTGTAAATACAAACTTTAAATTTTGTACGGAATATTTTTGTATTTAAATTACTTAGAAATGTTTAGAAATTGCAAGACCCGACAATATGTGTCATAAGTTGATGTTTAACCAATAGTTTCGTAGGAATATACCTATTAAGGTTGCTAAAAGTTCTTCATCGCTTTTTCCTCCGAATCATTACATGCAATGAAACATGGATCCATTACCATAACCCGAAGCGTAAGAGTTCCAATCAGCCGAATCGAAACCAAAGCGAATTATTTTAGGTAACATACTGCATTTGATGGTATCTAAAGGGTCCTATCTAGTATGAGATGCTGAAATTTGGCCGGGAAACGAGCATTGTCCGCATAAGGTACAGCCCAACCAAAATAATAGTAGTCAAGCCCAACATTAATCCCTGAAGAATGTTGTCCAACTCAACAAGAATTTACAAATTTCATTGAAAGCTACTCAACAGCAATTTTAAGCAGAGAAATTGGGTACCGAAAACCGATAGACCTTGAAAAACAATTTTCATGTCCGAAATGCTGCTTGAATAGAGTTCAAGCAGCTTTTCAATAAACAATTTTGTACCGATTTAATTACGAAAAGCCGAAGCTTAAGAGATGGTATTTGAACCACGGCCAATCAGCCAAATTTATACCAAATGCTCTATATTTGGTAGGAACAATAGGGTTCTATATATTATGATCTGACCAGACCGCCACAGAGAACCTATATTGAAGGCAACCGATATGTTTGAGAATTTGCCGAATAACGTCCTGTGAAAGTAGTGATAAGGAAGATTTGTTCCTTACCACCTTATAGTCTAGAAAAGGTCAAACTTATCAATATATCCTATATAGATGAGAGAAATTTTGTTCGTTTTTGATACAGATTCCTGACTATTGTACACAGGCAAGTCAATTGGCTAATCCTTAGAATAGTTACTGCACTAGTCAATAGATTGGGCAACGGACTAGTCAATAGGTTAGACCATAGAGTAGATAATGACTAGTATATGGAATAGTTGAACAAGCAAACAATTGACCAGTCAATAGACTAGTCATTTGGACTTCTCAATAGACAATAAACTAGCCAATAGATTGAAGTCACTACACTAGTCAATAGATTAGCCAACGGTCTTATTAATAGATTATTAATAGAATGGCTAATGTACTAGTCAGTGAATAAGACAATAATCATTGCGCTAGTCAATGCATTAGTCAATAGACTATTCAAATGGACTCATCAATAAACTAGTCTATAAACTATCCGACTAGTTAAATGGACTAAGCAATAGACTAGTTAATGAACAAGTCAATGGACCAATCACTGCTCTAATCAATGGCGTAGTCAATGGACTAATCAATAAATTAGTAGACAATGGACAAGTCAATAGACTAGTAAATCAACTAATCAATGTACTACTCAATAGACTAGTCAATGAACCAGTTACTGCCGTAATCAATAGCGTATTCAAGAGACTAGTTAATGGATTAATCAAGAGACTAGTAATCAAGGAACAAGTCAATTTACTAGTCAATACACTAGATCTTTAATAGGCTAGTGAATGAACTGGTCCATGGACTAGTCTAGTCTGTGCCTACTGGACTAGTCAATGGACCAGTCAAGAGACGAGTCACCGGCATAGTCAAGAGACTCTAGTCAATAGACTAATCAAGACTCCAGTAGTCAATAGGCATAGTCAATAGATTTGCCAATGGACTAGTCAATACACTGGTCGACTAGTCAATACACTAGATCTTTAATAGACTAGTCAATGAACTGATCCATAGACTATTCAAAGAACTAGTCATTGCCTACTGGCGTAGTCAAGAGACTGTCACTGCCATAGACAATAGACTAATCAAGAGACTAGTAGCCAAGGGTCAAGACTTCAAATCGACCAGTCAACGAACTAGTCAATAGACTAGTCACTGGCATAGTCAAGAGACTCTAGGCAATAGACTAATCAAGATACTAGTAGTCAAGGGTCTAGTCAATAGACTTGCCAATGACTAACCAATTGTCTAATCTATGGAATATGCGCATAGACATCATCCAAAAAAGTGCATTGTTAGTGGGAACTTTGCAAAATTAATATAAAAATGAAAGGGTGAAATTTGTTTTTACGCGTTTTAAAAGTTTCAATGAACCTTTAAAAAAAGACATTGAGAATACATTATTTATTCCTTCATTATGAACTAAGTTATTTTGATTAAAAAAGTTTCAAGAAAGTTAATTTATGTCAACTTTTATTATTTTTCGCTGTTCCGTTTATTTTTTTTTTTTTACCGCCAAACACATGATGTAACACCTAGGTATATTCAAAGATCGCAGATTCCTTGCGAAATTTCTCGTCTTAATGATGACGCTTATGAAGGTGTTGTTGTTGATGATTTGATAAAGACCTTGACTATTGAATTGTGATTAGTGAAAGAAGTCAGTCGTCTACAGAGTATGTGTGTGAATGATACATATACATTTTTTAAACATTTTCAAAAATATTAATGCAGCGCTGCTATTGATTTTAAAGTTTGCTGTTGTATAAATTAATTTTGCATTAAATTGTGTTTTGGTATTGAACTTCAAATTAATGTTTGTGCAACATTGGTTTTGAAAACCAGAGAAGAAACAAAAAATAAATCATGTTTTTCAAACATTGTCCCAGTATTTTTTTAGTTACAAATAAACATACATACATACATCCTCAGTTTGGCAGCACGAGCTTTAACACCAAATTACAACAAAAACTACAAAGTTCATTTGAAAAAATACATCATTTATATGTAAATCATTATATGTTTAATATTATCTAATTTGATTTTATTTTTATTTATTTTTACAGACAACAAATATTTATGAAATCATTAGACAATTATCTATGGATTTTTTTTTTTCTTTTGCGAAAATAAAAATATGTTTATGGATGTAGCTTTTTTCGATATTTTGTATTGGCCAAATATGTGTTGTTGCTTTTTGTAGTTGTATGCAGGTTTGCTTGTGTGCGTTTATGATGATGATGGAGTTTGCAAACTTTTTCTCTTCATTTTGTTTTATTTTATTTAATTTTATTTTTGAATTAATTTTGCATATTAAATATTATGAAATCTTTTGGTTCATTGGAAACTTTCAGCTGCAAACATGTGTGTAAGTATGATACATATGTAGTTGGACTAACTGTCTATACGTCCAACTGTCTGTTCATCCGTTTGTCTAACTGACAGTCTGTTTATCTAGCTTTTCAGCCGTTGGTTGCTTAGTTTAACTAAAATAACCACAACAAGACCGACAGACACTCTATTAACCATAAAGTAGCAAAAGCAATAACAGCAGCAGCCACAACAACAAAGACAATTTATTATAAAAGGTGATAGTGCAAAAAATACAATAATAACAACAACAACGTTAGCAACAATAGCAAGTCAGAAAATAACTTTTGTAATAAACCAAAAATTGTGAAATATTTTGGAAAAAAACTAAAGAAACAACCAAAAATAAAAGAAAAAAAAAATAAAAAACCACCAAAATTTATTCGCCAAGACCAACGACCACGTTCAGGGCCAAATGTACAAATAACCAAATCATCCATTACGAACAATTTAACAGAAATACAAAGATATTTTCTATGCGTTTTTTTCAGTTTTGAAAATTTGTAGTTGCTGTAGTTATATGTTTATATGAAATCGTTTTTTTTTTTTTACAAATGTTTAATTAATGAATCGATAGTAATAAACTAATTTGAGTCCGGTCCACAAGGGTCTGCATAAATTTGTATCATCATAATATTTATTACAATAAATTATTATTTAAACTCTCACTCTTACTCATGTGTTACCACCAGCATTATCGTTATTATAATTATTATTTTTTTTTAAGTTTTAAAATAAAAGTTTTATTATGGCTAAAAAAACTTTAAAATCCTCTGTTAAACCCATTTCTGGATTGATTCATGTTACTGCTCCCCTTTATTTGGAAATATCTAAATAACAGGGACCAATGTCATTTGATCTTAATTTGTTAATTGTTCTTAGTTTTTAAACTATAGTATCCATACTAGGAGTAGGGTTATCGAAATCCTTAACAAAATAATCAAGAACATATAGGGCCATCTTAAATAGGTTACTATATATTGATATCGACTAATAGATTTGAGAAAATTTCACCTAAAGTTACAGGCCTTTAGCCATACCCCTATTTGTACAATATATTTAGAAGCTACAGATATACTATATCCCTCTTTTATATACAACTGTTCAAATTATTTCTCTATAGCATAGTCTACAGTCTAGATTATAGTCAAATCCATTGTCTAGTCAATAGTGTAGTCTATAGTTTAGTATATAGTCTAGTCTATATTCTAGTCTATAGTCTAGTCTATAGTGTAGCCTATAATCAAGTCTATAGTCTAGTCTACAGTGTAGCCTATAATCAAGTCTATAGTCTAGTCAATAGTCTAGTCTAATCTATAGTCTAGTCTATAGTCTAGTCTATAGTCTAGTCTATAGTCTAGTCTATAGTCTAGTCTATAGTCTAGTCTATAGTCTAGTCTATAGTCTAGTCTATAGTCTAGTCTATAGTCTAGTCTATAGTCTAGTCTATAGTCTAGTCTATAGTCTAGTCTAGTCTAGCCTATAGTCTAGTCTATAGTCTAGTCTATAGTCTAGTCTATAGTCTAGTCTATAGTCTAGTCTATAGTCTAGTCTATAGTCTAGTCTATAGTCTAGTCTATAGTCTAGTCTATAGACTAGACTATAGACTATCTAATCTAAATAACAGGGACTATATCTAAATAACAGGGACCAATGTCATTTGATCTTAATTTGTTAATTGTTCTTAGTTTTTAAACTATAGTATCCATACTAGGAGTAGGGTTATCGAAATCCTTAACAAAATAATCAAGAACATATAGGGCCATCTTAAATAGGTTACTATATATTGATATCGACTAATAGATTTGAGAAAATTTCACCTAAAGTTACAGGCCTTTAGCCATACCCCTATTTGTACAATATATTTAGAAGCTACAGATATACTATATCCCTCTTTTATATACAACTGTTCAAATTATTTCTCTATAGCATAGTCTACAGTCTAGATTATAGTCAAATCCATTGTCTAGTCAATAGTGTAGTCTATAGTTTAGTATATAGTCTAGTCTATATTCTAGTCTATAGTCTAGTCTATAGTGTAGCCTATAATCAAGTCTATAGTCTAGTCTACAGTGTAGCCTATAATCAAGTCTATAGTCTAGTCAATAGTCTAGTCTAATCTATAGTCTAGTCTATAGTCTAGTCTATAGTCTAGTCTAGTCTATAGTCTAGTCTATAGTCTAGTCTATAGTCTAGTCTATAGTCTAGTCTATAGTCTAGTCTATAGTCTAGTCTATAGTCTAGTCTATAGTCTAGTCTATAGTCTAGTCTATAGTCTAGTCTATAGTCTAGTCTATAGTCTAGTCTATAGTCTAGCCTATAGTCTAGTCTATAGTCTAGTCTATAGTCTAGTCTATAGTCTAGTCTATAGTCTAGTCTATAGTCTAGTCTATAGTCTAGTCTATAGTATAGTCTAGTCTATAGTCTAGTCTATAGTCTAGTCTATAGTCTAGTCTATAGTCTAGTCTATAGTCTAGTCTATAGTCTAGTCTATAGTCTAGTCTATAGTCTAGTCTATAGTCTAGTCTATAGTCTAGTCTATAGTCTAGTCTATAGTCTAGTCTATAGTCTAGTCTATAGTCTAGTCTATAGTCTAGTCTATAGTCTAGTCTATAGTCTAGTCTATAGTCTAGTCTATAGTCTAGTCTAGTCTATAGTCTAGTCTATAGTCTAGTCTATAGTCTAGTCTATAGTCTAGTCTATAGTCTAGTCTATAGTCTAGTCTATAGTCTAGTCTATAGTCTAGTCTATAGTCTAGTCTATAGTCTAGTCTATAGTCTAGTCTATAGTCTAGTCTATAGTCTAGTCTATAGTCTAGTCTATAGTCTAGTCTATAGTCTAGTCTATAGTCTAGTCTATAGTCTAGTCTATAGTCTAGTCTATAGTCTAGTCTATAGTCTAGTCTATCTATAGTCTAGTCTATAGTATAGTCATAGTCTCGTCTATAGTCTAGTCTAGTCCTATAGTCTAGGCTATAGTCTAGTCTAGTCATAAGTCTAGTCATATCTCTAAGTCTATAGTCTAGTCTATAGTCTGATTCCTATAGTCTAGTCTATAGTCTAGTCTATAGTCTAGTCTAATAGTCGTAGTCTATAGTCTAGTCTATAGTCCTAGTCTATAGTCTAAGCTATAGTCTAGTCTATAGTCTAGTATATAGTCTAGTCTATAGTCTAGTCTATAGTCTAGTCTATAGTCTAGTCCTATAGTCTAGTCTAGTAACTAATAGGTCTAGTCTATAGTCTAGTCTATAGTCTAGTCTATAGTCTAGTCTATAGTCTAGTCTAGGGTCTAGTCTATAGTCTAGTCTACAGTCTAGACTCGTCTATAGTCAAATCTATGTCTAGTCTCGTCTATAGTCAAGTCCTATGGTCTTGTCAGTATTGTTCTATAGTCTAGTTCTATAGAATCTAGTCTATAGTGTAGTCTATAATCTAGTCTATAATCTAGTCTATAATCTAGTCTATAGTCTAGTCTATAGTCTATTCTATAGTCTAGTCTATAGTCTAGTCTGTAGTCTAGTCTATAGTCTAGTCTATAGTCTAATCTATAGACTAGTCTATAGAATAGTCTATAGTCTAATCTATAGTCTAGTCTATAGTCTAGTCTATATTCTAGTCTATAGTCTAATCTATATTCTTTGGTATAATCTTTGTTTAGTTATATTTTATATTAACTGAGAATAACAGACTTTTTACGTAAAATCATGGACCCGATTGATTGCAAATTAAGGAACTAAAATCATACTTCTCAAAGACCTACTTGATTTAAAAATACATAATTAAATTTAAGCAAATTATTGCCTTAGTCCTAAATTGTTTATCCGACTACAGTCGTTCAGTAAAACGGAATCAATGTTTATTAAAATTTCTACTTAAAAAGGACTTTAGTAAATGTCAAAATTATGAACTACAGAGTTTAGATCTTATTACCTATATCATAATTGTTCCGGTAATTGACAATTAGCCTATGTTTGGGTTGGGTCTAAAATATGAGTTCAACCAGACAATATGTTGTAAAATGTGGAGAAATATTTCTAGTTCATAATGGGAGTGTCCGTATTATGGAAGCACACATGCTTCGCTTAGCTTATACAAACTCAACATTTATTAAATAACATTTATATTTCTTTAAAATTCGAAATAAATCTTTTTATTTTTAAAATGTTTCCATTGCTAACAATAAATATTTGATATCAAAGCTAATATTTTGTTTGTTCATTTCTACCGTTAACAACAGTTTGTTAACAAATTATTACTACTATTGTTATCGCATCAGTTCTAAAATTGGCATCATACAAAATCGAACTTCCCCCCCAAATAAAAACCTGTTGAACAATCTGCAACAATTTCTTACATTTCTCTACCACACCACAACAACAAGTCAATCAAATCTTCCGCTATAAAAATCAAATTTAACTTAATACGATTAGAGGTTTTGCTGAAACAACCACGAATAACAAGACACCACAAACAATATGATTAGCTGTAACTTTCATCCCATTTTGAAAAATAATATACACACACACACATATTCACGAAAAGAAATTAATAAATTTACAGTTTTATTTTAGACAAAAAGATGCTTAATTTTTTTTCAGAAGTTAAACGAAGAAATTCGTCTTACATTCATTAGTTTTCTCTAAAGAAAATATTTCAATTAGTGATAAACACCTTCTTCAAATAATAGACTTACAACAGCAGCAACAGCATCATCATCTTTTTTAGTTAACTATAAGATGTTGGAAAAAATGATGGGGGGAGGGGGTAGGGGGTTGTAAAAGAAATCTATCTATTTATCTATAAAAGCTTTATACAGTGGTAAGTATGAGTTACGACTTGCTAATACTCTTGACAGCGTCAGTCCTCAATAAAAAAAACCTCTACTTCTAGATACTACCGCAATAACAAGAACAACAACAACAAAAAAACAGCAATATCAGCAGCATTAACAACTACAACAACAGAACAGAAGAACACAGCTAGAAATATTACAACAACTAGAAAAAAATCGCAACTAACTTAAAACCGCTTTGGTATTATTGGTAGTTCATATGTATGTATTGAAGAGATACTGCTAAAATAGCAACAACAACCACATCAACAACAACAATAATAATAAAAACTAAAAGAACAACTACAACTATTTGTAGGCTATTCACCTTTGCATAGTATGCTTTCAAACGTCCCACTTTCCAACAGAACAGAAGAACAAAAAAAAAATAAAACCAAACAAACAACAACAAAAATATATACAAAATAAATAAAGAACAACTAGCTAAATATAAATATGTACAGCAATAGCAGCAACTACAACAACTAGCACATTAGCAAATTTTAAAAGACAGCAACAACTACAACAACAGTGACTAGAAAAACAAAAACAAAGTTACTGAAAACAGTAAAATATCTAAACTAAACATAACTGACTTAAAGAAGAAGAAGAAGAAGTAACAGAACGATGTTCCGACACACTAACTTTACCTCAAAACAAAAGAAACAAAACATGTCTGTCTGCTGGTTGGTATTGGCAAAACTTAATAATAAACAAAATAAAGAAGAATTTGATGGTTTGTCTCGGATCATCATCATCATCCTCATCATTATTAGAACCTTCACGTAACCCGTTCTTTAAAGCTGTTCTGCTGTTCTGTAATTGTCTATATGTAGTTTGATATTACGTCAAAATTCTTTTTACACACACATTTTTAAAGCTACACTCAGCTCAACAAACAGTTGGTGGACGTGTCTAACTGACTGAATGACGACTGACTTTACCACTGTCAATATGTTTCTATTAAGCAAATCATTCTTCTTACTATTTTTGTAAGTTTCTTGGATTCGTAACAAAAGCTTTAAAGTAATTAATTCTTAATTCAATAGAATAGCGTTAGAAAGAATATTATCGTATAACAACTATATAAAGTATATATACATTGACAGAACTGGTGCACTAAGAACTTGAACTTCAGAAGCACTGAATACCTTGTTCCTATCGAGCCTCATATAAAGCAGTTCAATAGGATCTATATCTATATGTAGAAGATCAGGAACATTTGAACAAACTAGGATTTAAAGACTACTGCTCTCGAACTGACCATATATATAGCTTGCTGGCAGTCATAACTGAACATTGGATGCTAGGTGGACATGCTCCCCTTCAATGAATTATATTGCAGTTGCAATGACCGGGATAAAAAAGAAACAATCTTGCACTGTCCTTAGCTTATTAACTAAATCACATCCAACTTGATGAGTTATCTGGCTCTAGACTGAAGGACCTGACTGAGATATCTCACTGCTTCGGGCTAGATCTAATTAGCATTAGTATACCTTACGATGTAAATAACTACATCGGACGAATGGGGTGGTCTTGTCAAAAAGGAGTCCCTTCGATTGACTTGTATATAGACTAGTCTATTAACTTGTTTGTAGACTAGTCTATTGATTTGTCTGTAGACTAGTCTATTGATTCGTCTATATACTAGTCTATTAACTCGTCTATAGACTAGTCTATTGACTCGTCTACATACTAATCTATTGACTCGCTACAGAATAGTCTATTGACTCATCTATGAACTTGATCATAGACTAGTATATTGACTCGTCTATTGACTTGTCTATAGAAAGGTCTATTGACTCGTCTATAGAAAAGTCTATTGACTTGTCTATAGAAAGGTCTATTGACTCGTCTATAGAATAATCTATTGACTAGTCTATAGAATAGTCTATTGACTCGTCTATAGAATAGTCTATTGAATCGTCTATAGACTAGTCTATTGACTCGTCTATTGGCTTATCTATTGACTCGTCTATGGACTAGCTATTGATTCGTCTATTGGCTAATCGTCTATGGACTAGCTATTGACACGCCTATTAGCTCGTCTGTAGACTAGAGTATTGACTTGTCTATTGATTCGTCTATGGACAACTCTATTGTCTAAGTCTAAGCTTAGTCTATTGACTAGTCTTTGTACGGAGTAGTCTATTAACTTGAATGTATATGGCCTAGTATTTTGACTTATCTATGGACTAGTCTATTGACTAATGTATGTAGTCTTTTGACACAATTAGTAACCGTCGACTTTATGGTATATGTATTCTAGATTTTTGTAAGATTCTAAGACGATCTGGATATTCCCTCTGTTTGCTGTTGGCATTATAGTTTCTCTAGAGAGAAGAGATTTTGAGAAAGTATTCTTTATTGATTATATATCTTTGATATTGAAAAAATCGGTCAATGATTTCACCTAAACCACACACAAGTGTTCCCCGGGATACATTTTAAATATACATAAAAAACAGAAGGCCTGTTAAAATCTTTAACACATTTTTGTTGATTTGTTCTAAGAAATCGATCATACTCTCAAATTCTGTAATGATTTTAACCAGGCCTCCATAAATGGCCTTCTTCCGAAAATCATTCTGATGCTCATATTAATATCGATATAAGACAATACAATTCAGCATGTGGTAATAAATTAAAAAGGATTAATCCATATGATCTAGAAACATTTTCCAACTTTGATGACGGGTATTTAAGATTCGGAAAACCAGAATGAATATGTTTCATCATTATCGTGATCCCTCAATTTCCACAAATCAAAAACTGGGAAAATTTCCCAGTACTTTAAATCTCGAACATTCTTTTACAAAGTTCTATTTAAATCAAATAATTTCATCGTTGTAATTAATTGAAAAATGTCTTCATTCTTTGAATTAACAAATTCTTGTTATACCCTACATCACTATAGTGGGGAGGGTATTATACGTTTGTGCTGATGTTTGTAACACACAAAAATATTGGTCCTACACCCACCTTTAAGTATACCGATCGATCAGAATCACATTTTGAGTCGATTAAGACATGTCCGTCCGTCCGTCTGGCTGGCTGGCTGTCCATGTAAACCTTGTGCGCAAGGTACAGGCCGCAATTTTCAAGATAATTTGATGAAATTTGGACCAAGCATGGCACAAGGACGAAGCCTATTGAAAATGGTTGAAATCGGTCCATTATTCCATACAAGATATACTCATGGTGTAGGGTATTATATGGTCGGCCATGCCCGATTATACTTTCCTACTTGTTTTTGGCATAAGAATTTTTGAATCTGAATGTGTTGGTGGATTCTGTGGTAGTTTGAGTAGTTAGCCAAGAGTTTGTAGTGGTTAGCAGTAGATATTTTTTGGATTTAAACAATTTAAAAGTTTTGCAGCAATATCTTTTTATTTGGCATACATATGCATTGATGTCTCTATGTGTAAATGCGTGTAAAAGTATGTGTTTAAGCTCAATCGCGTTTGGCTGATGATAGTAAGTCGGGCTTGTCATACTCAGAATATTAAGACTTGTTGCTGTTTTTTTAGCCAATATTCTCTGCTGCTATTGCCATTGTTCTTGCTGTTCTTATTCTTAAACTTCTGAGTTTTTTTGCTGTATGCTTATGGTAGTGGTTTTTGTTGTTGTTATTGTTGCAGTTGGTAACTTATCGTTTGGTTATGGTACGAGTAGATACATTCATATAAATATCTGAACATATATACATTTTTTTTACCGTATTACGAACCATAGCGGTAAAAACGTCAACTACAAATTATACAGTTATATTTTGTGCTGAGAAGTAGTTGCTTGACTGTGTCTGTCTGTACGTGTGTGTGTGTGTGTCTACATGATGGTATATGTATGTTATAGCCAAGAATGTTGTGCAAGAACAAGAATTAACTAACAACAACTGTAATAAAAAACAGAAACATTAACCAAGAAACCGTCAGAATAAAAAGAACTTGGTAGTAAAGTAATGGAAAAATAATAAAAAAAAAACAGAAGGTAACATGGAAAAAAAGACAGTCAGAAAACCAGTAGAATAAAACACATGTACAAGTACAAGTACGTGCATTACATTGGAAAAAAGTTGAATTAACAGAAAGAACTACAAACTTGAAGCCCCGTTTAAGAAGCCCCCCCAAGCCGACATATGTACATCTCCTCGCCATAACAGTACTTTCAAATGGCGTACAAGCGACTGGCGGCTGGCTGCCTACATTATTATGACGAGTAAATCCACTCAAACCCGTAGTAGCTGACAGTAGCCAAGTTGTTTAAAAAACATATGCAGTCTTCTCTGACTTGTCATGAATCTTAGAAGAATCATTTATTTAAATTCTAATGAAGAGTCTACAAAAATAAATATCCACAAAAAGAAATAGCCAAGTATTATTGGTTTGGTAGTTAGTTTTTAGTTAACGTTTATGAGGTTTTAATGAAAAGCTATTTTATTACCATTTTTATGGTTTTACACTTTATTTATTATACCTTCATCTTCATTTGTTGTTTATTTTTCTTCATTTTTTTTTCTTTTAAATAATCGTACAATATAAATTGTTGCGGCAGTTGTGGTCATTTATATTTGAAAATTATGTTTTTCCTCATCTGTTCAATAGCTAACCAACTTTTTTGTAATTTATATTTGACCTTGATTGATTATTTTTGGTTAGAATAATACTGGGCTAAAAACTTGTTAGATAAATTTTTTAACCAAACACAAATTTATCATATTAATTGCATTTTTTTTTGTAATTTTTACCTAAAGCTTATACTAGAGTTGCAATGACAACTTTAATTAATCTTTAATTGAAAAAGTGTTGTATTAATTATAGAAAAATATTTTACCCCAAAATATTTAATCGCACCACACCCACCTTAAATTACACGAATTATAATTACTTCTTGAATTTACTTAATCATTTCCTTTCGTCTGTCCATGTAAACCTTGGAACCAAAATAAAACTTATAATTTTCAAAATAATTCGTTGATATTTATTATAAAAGCCATTGGAATACACATATATCGTTTGAACTTATGTTAGGTTAGGTTCAGGAAGGTTATTTACCATAAGGTATAACTCCCCTAAGAGATCGCTGTGGTCCAATTATGATTTCTTTTACCTTGACTAAAAGAGAGATATAAAAAAGACAGACAGAAAGAGAAAGATATGGATCCTCCGTCTTGTCTACGTGATCCGGTTTTGTTTCTTGAATCTTTGCACTCGGATCTCGAAATAATTGAAATATGAGATCAGGAGGAGATCAGAATCTTCGCTAGACAATAAAATGATCTAAAGTCCATTACTCCTCAGTTTGTTGTACAATCTATTTTCTAGCCATTTTTCTCAGAGACTCTGTATTCTAGGAGAATGGTAAACTATATAATCAATCGCCTCTAGGTCATCAACATTCTCGCAGAAATATATTCTTATTCAACAATAACCCGATAAAAAGCCTATCAAAGTCCCTAGACTATAACTGTCCAGCCCCATAAGAAAACCAAGATGTCTTTCTATCAAGTCTTGGCAATAAGACATTTTCCTATTCCTGGTCGATAATAAATCATCTTATAAAAGTGACAAATTGATGTCTTCGCCTTCTGTCCCTTCTAATTTGGTCCAAATTCGAGACTTGGAAGTTTTCCTGGAATATATACGTTTGAATGTTTATATATATATTACAGTTTACGCTCAGAAGGACTACGCACTATCAAGAGCAATTCTACTCGGAGGCCATTAAGGTTCAATGTTATTCACTTTATCAAGATTAAACGAGAGAGATTAAATAACAAGTTCTATCGACATTTTTTCTCGATTTCGAAGAGGAAATCAGAATCCTCACTAGACAATGACCTAGACTACATCTGTCCAATCCCACAAGTATATTGGTTTGCTTAATTTAACTAATCCAAGTCTGATTGATATTGTCACGGAATCTATCATAGATCATCGTGACAAATTGGTGATTTGGTTGGAACCTCTTGGTCCTCTTCCTCATTATATTGTACTTTGATGTGTCCTAGTAACCAACACCTTATACATTTTTATATTCTACGACTCAGAACATTTCCAAATTCTACCACTAGAATACAACATATCAATAAATGCAACCTGAGAACCACAAAACGATGTGATCTCATATCAGTTCCGTGGCTTTCCAGATCGCTAGGATCATCGCTTGAAAGATACTGCATCACCTGGGAGTTTAATGGACACCATTTAAACATTATATACACAGGTACTAGTGCCAGTAATCAGTTTACTCGAACAGTTTATCAGATCTAAGCCTGAAGACTAAAGTCGTAATCCTATGATATGATATTCCAATACAAATTAACCTGATCAAGTAGACCTACTTCGTACATAGTTCGCAAAGGTTTGACTAACGAAGACTGAGTAGGTTAGTAGCTACCACACTCGCTACACAGAGTTTAATAGGGGACGGATAGAGTAGCATTTTCAATGCTTCTAGTGGCACCAGTGATGTCTAAAAAGCTTTATTGGAGCAAAGGTTCGATATTATTTATATTTCAATAAAATTACTTAATTTACCCAAGACCATATTCCCGTTATAGTAAAAAAGGCCGCAACCACAACTCTTAGTAGTCTAAAACTAGACCAGCGAACTACCAACTAATATAGGAGACCAATATAAATTTAATAATTTATATAAAATTTCCAGTTTGGGTCAAAATTTATAGTGGGTGAATCGATTTGGACACTTAAATAGTGGACGAACAAACTTATATTTTTATAACTTGCAATAATCGTATTAATGCTCATACTAAGGCCTAAAAATATACTTCTCGGCACTACTAACCTGTCATTGCTCCACTTGTACTCGGTCCCGTATATTGTTCCCTCGATGTTGAGGCAGCCGATGTTATCGTTGCCACCGCCTTAGTCGATGTCGTTGTGCTGGTGGTTGACGTTGACGACAGCGACAACGACGGCATCGATGACTGTGTATTTTTATTTAAAGTTTGGCGTTTAATCACAATTTCGGTTGGTATATCGATGGTCATTGATTCTGCCGTTGATACCGACGATGTATTGGTAAGAGTTGTTACGGGTTCAAAGCAAACATCCAAGAGTGTAGTACCCGATGAAGTTTGCAAACCGGCAATATCTTTTAAATCAATCCAACTGGCACCCACCTTATCGCTATCGGTTAAGGGTAAACTTAAGACCCGGGTATCGTTTTCATCGACAATGTGAAATGCTTGAGTTGGTTCGATTTTCACTATAATCGGTTGATTGGAAATAATGTGAGATTGTTGTTGTTGTTGTTGCAGCTGCAGCTGTTGTTGATGTTGATGATGCTGTTGTTGTGATGGTTGTTTAGCGACTTCTTCCAGTTCCTCGAGATCTTGGCTGTCTATATGAACAGCATTACTGGGAATCATGAGAGTTGTGGTAGTTGTTTCTGAAGATGAAGGTGAGGCCGACGTTGCAATAATTGCATTCGCTGACGTAGAAGCTGAAGTAGTTGAAGATGAAGTGTTAGAGGTTTTACGCACCACATCGAATTTTAATATTGTACACTTGTCGGTTTGCTGATATTGATGTTGTTGCTGTGGTCGCTGCAACACCAAACTGGGCACACTCCTAACCAGAGTAGCGGTTTTGGTGCCCGCTGTGGTTGTTATAAAAGTCAAAGGTGGTGAAGTAGCCTTGTTGGCTGTGGAAATAGTACGCACCGTAGTGTTTGAGGGCAAAGGAAATATAGAAATTGAGGGAACTTTAGTGTTTATAACACTACCAGCAGCAACATTGGCAGCAGTGGAAAGGGTTTCGCTGTTGGCAGCCGTTGTAACGGTAGTGGTTACGTGGCTGTCATCTCCAGCAGCTGCCACCGACGTTGACGTCGTCGTTGTCCTTAGCTGCCCTATAGGCTGCTGGATCAATACCAAATTAGTTTTCTCCGTCGTGGTGTTGTCGTTTAGGTAACCTTGATCGGCAACCCCAGATGCGTATGTTAAAAACTCCTCCTCTACTCTGTTAACTGATGAATTTCTTGATTTATCTTTCAACTTAAGGTTGTGTAACACTAATGTTTAATGTGACTGACGGCTATGGGCTGTTTTTCGATTGATGACGACGCAGTCAATGTTGAGCTTAATGTATTTTTATTTTACTTTCAGTGCTTAACTCCACTTTGTGTGTTGTTGTTGTTGTTTGTTAATTTTATTTAAGGTTTTTTGTTTAAAACATTCGAGTCTTAAGGTTTGTGCGTTTAATTATTTTTGCATCCCTTACCGTAGGGGATTTTTGTGTCTTATATTTAGTTATTTTTCTTTGTTGTTTAATCAAATTTTGATGATATTTTAAAATATTTCAAATATTATTTTATATATGTTTATCGTAAATATTTAACGATTGTACGCGATATGCAGGAATATATAATATTCAAAGAGAAACACGAATATAACGAAGATATTTGACGACTCTATAAATAGTTTTTAGATTTAACAGATTATCGTTATTTAATTAGTTTTTCAATATAAATGTAGATATTTAGTTTCAGCTCATATTACTACTTGATAAAACTTTTTATTAGCTTTAAGTGTTTTATGTCAATTTAGTTAACATACTGCCACAAAGCCGCCAAAAGTTAGCAATGTTTATTAGTAGTATTAGATTTGAGTATTTTAGATGAATACCACTGATAATGAGGAGGTGTTTTTACTAACCCAGCAAACCAAAATTGTTGATTTGAAATTATTGTATATCATGGCGATGGCAGATCGAAACTGTGTCGAGGAAATGCAAAAACTTTGAATGAAATCATTGGTATTGTAATGGATAGATTGGAAGATAGATGAAGTTTGTTGAGGCTCCTTGTAGAAACGGGTGGAATTATTTCTATGTACTTAAAGAGGAGATTGGAGTTTATGACATGTTTATGAATAAAGTTTGGTTGCCTTATAGGCTAAATTACACCTTGATTACGGTGCACACCTGAAGGATAATGCTTTTTAGCCTATGAAGAAACTTGGCAACCATTAAGCCACATGAAACTCCTATTGAAAATGATCAGCACACACATGGTGAATGTGTAAAACTTGGCACAAAATTAAGGATATTTGCAATGGATAACACGGAATATGGAAGAAGTTTGTTGAGCCCCTATGTTTCTTACAGACAATAGATCAAGATAATGTCTACAATCTCGTTTATAATCTGGATTTACAACTGTCTGGTCCACTGTCTTGATTATAATGTGGACTAAAGTCCCGACTATTGTCTAGAATATATTCTACCCTATAGTGTTGAATATAGTCTGATATTTAGAGATATTTAGATATTATCCCATTGCTTTCAATTTAGTATAGTCTACAATTTCCTACAATCTGGTCTATAGTATCCATCATAGTCTGGTCTACCACTATAGTCTGGTCTATGTATTAGAGATTGGTTCATATATTTCACCATAGCTTCAACTACGGTCTCGAATATTGTCAGGTCTATAGTCGCGATTATAGTCTTGTCCATAGACCTTAGGTTAGCTCATAGTTTCATATATAATTTGGCGTTTAATGTCTAGTCTATAGTATCGATTTTTATTTCGACTATAGTATGTTCTATGGATTAGAGATTGGACCATACATTTCACTATTCACTACAGGCTCGAATATTTTCGGGTCTTTAGGCTTGATTATAGTTTGGTCTATAGATCAGAAATTAGTTCATTGTTTCGACTATACTTTGGTTTACAGTCCCATTTATAGTCTGCTCTATAGTTTCGAATATTATCACGACTATAGTCTGGTCTATTTAATAGAGATTGGTCCATATATTTCACTACAGTCTCGAATATTATCAAGTCTATAGTGTCGATTATATTCTTATCTGTAGAACAGAGATGAGTTCACAGTTTTAAACATAATTTAGTGTACAGTCCCTGGTCTATAGTCTCGAATATTATCTGGACTCTAGTCTGGTCTATGGATTAGGGACTGGTCTATATATTTCGCTATAGTTTCAACTGCAGTCTCATATACTGTCGGATCTTTACTTTCGATTATAAGTAGTTGGTCTATATACTAGAGGTTAGTTCAAAGTTGCGAATATAATTGGGTCTACAGTCTCCTTTATAGTCCGATCTGTAGTATTGATTATTATTTCGACTATAGTCTGGTGTATGGATTAGAGATTGGTCCATACATTCCTCTATAGTTATCACTACTGCCTCGAATATTGTCAGGACTTTAGTGTTTATTATATTTTGGTCTATAGATCAAAGATTAGTTCGTAGCTTTTAATAAAATTTGGTCTACAGTCTCCTTTATAGTCCGATCTGTAGTATAGAATATTATTTCGACTATAGTCTGGTTTATAGATTAGATATTGGTCCATTAGTTCAACTACAGTCTCGAATATTGTCAGGTCTATAATCTCGATTATAGTCTGGTGTATAGTCTCAATTACATTCTGGTCTATAGATTCTATAACTAGTCTGATAGTCTGATCTAGTCTTGGCCATAATTTGGCCTATAATCCCTCGGAATTTTAGCGGCAATGATAGTTCTGCTGACATTGATTTTAAGTCAAAACAAAGTTATGCTGAACAACTGTTTTAATATTGTTGAATAAAAGCTAAAGTGTTCGTATAAGATGAATGCACTGCTTTAAATTTCCGGCCACCAAAAACACTACACATCCTGATTTCTGCAAACATATCAAGTGCAAGTACAATCTCTGCAAATTTCATTTTGCATATTTTTAGTTTGCTGGGTTAAAGTTAAACACATACACGCATATTCTTGCAGAAATATTAAGGTGTATGAGTGTGAAATTACACTTACATGTATATTTTTCATTTATTTTATTATATTTTTTTATATATTTATAAACACAGAATCACAACATTTAAATAAATTTTTCGAGTAAAAAATATGTTTCGCAAATTCAAAATTTCATTAACGCATTTTTAGTTATTTTCAATTTTTTTTTTTTTTTGATAAATTGATTGATTTGTTTGTTGTTGTTTTTCTTCTCGTTAAAACTTAATAATTAACCTTTTGGAGTTTTTAGTTGTTTATAAAAAAATCAGCCTTTTAAGTGCACTTATAAAAACGTTACAACATTAAGGTTAAAATTAAAATTAATTTTTAAAAAAATAAATTGCTTTAAATAAACACGAATTGCTTAAGTTTGTTTTTTCTTTTCTTTTTTATTTTATATCCAGCGTTTTTCCCGTAACAATTTAACGAAAGTGAATCTCTTTTTCTCCTGTTGGCTGGTCGAGAAAAAAAAAAACGGAAAGAAAATACGAAACAATAGAAAATTCCTGATGAAAAATAGTTTTATTCAAGCTTTGATTTTGTTCTTAAAATGTTATTAATTGCTGTTATTTTGTTTATTTGTTTTTGTTTTAATAATTTTTATTTTGCAAATTCGTTTCGTTTTCTATTATTATTATTATTTTTAGCGTATTTTTCTTTTTTTTTAATATTATTTTTTTAAATGCAATCTTAACTTTTCTGTATTGCACAAACACTAACAGACTGGATGGATGGATGGTTTGAATATTTTTTTTTTTCTTCTTTAGATGTAGATGTGTATCCTGGCTGCAACAATGCGAACGAACATAAATGCAGCAGCGTGTGCGCACTCTATAAGCTCAGGGTGAGAGAGAATAGGGAACGGCGGGGGTTCATTTGCAACATGAAGAAGCACACACAGGAAAAACACAACAATAATTCACACACACTCTAAAATCAAAACAGAAAAAAAACTTTCTTTCAACATGGGGTGCTGCTGCCACAAATAATGTCAAAGTAATTGGAAGTGTGTCGTTTCACAACAACAACAACCAAAGCACCATACATGAAAATTGTAAGAAAAAAAAAATTCAACATCTCTAGCAACCATCCCCCACACTATAATAAACCGTTAGATAAATTAAGGAAAAATCAATATTTCCGCCTAGAGTTGCCATATTTTCTTTTGCTTTTTAGTATTTGTTGTTATTGAAGCACATGTTTTTCTTAAAAATTGCAATTCAAATGTTTTATTTATGTTTTTGTTGTTGTTTTTTTTTTTTTAATGAAATTTTCCTTATAACACTTTGCTATTTTTGTTTGTGTATGATTTTGTTTTTTTTTTGTTTGAAATCTTCCAGTTTTTGCGTTGAATACTTCTCTACTTTTAGAATACAAACAACAGAATGCAGCATGTTTGTATTCATTTTTTGTTGTTTTTGTTTTTTTATTTTATTTTTTGTTATTGTTGTTGCTTTCAACGAAATATCCAGCAAGGACACGAAAATTCTTCCAGTTTTTCATATCGTTCCAGGATTGCGTATAGAGCAGAAATATTAATGTGTTATGCTTACTACTGGTTGTTGTATGCAAGGCAGTGCTTTAAATCTATGGTTTCTTAGAGAATATGTATTTATAGTAAAAAAACCTTATCAGTGTTTTAATGTATTAGAACTGAACTAAACCTTAACTACACTAGAACTGAACTAGAACGGAACTAGAACTGAACTAGAACTGAACTAGAACTGAACTAGAACTGAACTAGAACTGAACTAGAACTGAACTAGAACTGAACTAGAACTGAACTAGAACTGAACTAGAACTGAACTAGAACTGAACTAGAACAGAACTAGATCTGAACTAGAACTGAACTAGAACTGAACTAGAACTGAACTAGAACTGAACTAGACTGAACTGGAACTGAACTAGAACTGAACTAGAACTGAACTAGAACTAAACTAGAACTGAACTAGAACTGAACTAGAACTGAACTAGAACTGAACTAGAACTGAACTAGAACTGAACTAGAACTGAACTAGAACTGAACTAGAACTGAACTAGAACTGAACTAGAACTGAACTAGAACTGAACTAGAACTGAACTAGAACTGAACTTGAACTGAACTTGAACTGAACTTGAACTGAACTTGAACTGAACTGAACTAGAACTGAACTAGAACTGAACTAGAACTGAACTAGAACTGAACTAGAACTGAACTAGAACTGAACTAGAACTGAACTAGAACTGAACTAGAACTGAACTAGAACTGAACTAGAACTGAACTAGAACTGAACTAGAACTGAACTAGAACTGAACTAGAACTAGAACTGAACTAGAACTGAACTAGAACTGAACTAGAACTGAACTAGAACTGAACTAGAACTGAACTAGAACTGAACTAGAACTGAACTAGAACTGAACTAGAACTGAACTAGAACTGAACTAGAACTGAACTAGAACTGAACTAGAACTGAACTAGAACTGAACTAGAACTGAACTAGAACTGAACTAGAACTGAACTTGAACTGAACTGAACTTGAACTGAACTAGAACTAGAACTGAACTGAACTGAACTAGAACTGAACTAGAACTGAACTAGAACTGAACTAGAACTGAACTAGAACTGAACTAGAACTGAACTAGAACTGAACTAGAACTGAACTAGAACTAGAACTGAACTAGAACTGAACTAGAACTGAACTAGAACTGAACTAGAACTGAACTAGAACTGAATTAGAACTGAACTAGAACTGAACTAGAACTGAACGAGAACTGAACTAGAACTGAACTAGAACTGAACTAGAACTGAACTAGAACTGAACTAGAACTGAACTAGAACTGACTAACTGAACTTGAACTGAACTGAACTGAACTAGAACTGAACTAGAACTGAACTTGAACTGAACTAGAACTGAACTAGAACTGAACTAGAACTGAACTAGAACTGAACTAGAACTGAACTAGAACTGAACTAGAACTGAACTAGAACTGAATTAGAACTGAACTAGAACTGAACTAGAACTGAACGAGAACTGAACTAGAACTGAACTAGAACTGAACTAGAACTGAACTAGAACTGAACTTGAACTGAACTTGAACTGAACTTGAACTGAACTTGAACTGAACTTGAACTTGAACTGAACTAGAACTGAACTAGAACTGAACTAGAACTGAACTAGAACTGAACTAGAACTGAACTAGAACTGAACTAGAACTGAACTAGAACTGAACTAGAACTGAATTAGAACTGAATTAGAACTGAACTAGAACAGAACTGAACTAGAACTGAACTAGAACTGAACTAGAACTGAACTAGAACTGAACTAGAACTGAACTAGAACTGAACTAGAACTGAACTAGAACTGAACTAGAACTGAACTAGAACTAGAACTGAACTAGAACTGAACTAGAACTGAACTAGAACTGAACTAGAACTGAACTAGAACTGAACTAGAACTGAACTAGAACTGAACTAGAACTGAACTAGAACTGAACTAGAACAGAACTGAACTAGAACAGAACTGAACTAGAACAGAACTGAACTAGAACTGAACTAGAACTGAACTAGAACTGAACTAGAACTGAACTAGAACTGAACTAGAACTGAACTAGAACTGAACTAGAACTGAACTAGAACTGAACTAGAACTGAACTAGAACTGAACTAGAACTGAACTAGAACTGAACTAGAACTGAACTAGAACTGAACTAGAACTGAACTAGAACTGAACTAGAACTGAACTAGAACTGAACTTAGAACTGAACTTGAACTGAACTTGAACTGAACTTGAACTGAACTTGAACTGAACTAGAACTGAACTAGAACTGAACTTAGAACTGAACTAGAACTGAACTAGAACTGAACTAGAACTGAACTAGAACTGAACTAGAACTGAACTAGAACTGAATTAGAACTGAACTAGAACTGAACTAGAACTGAACGAGAACTGAACTAGAACTGAACTAGAACTGAACTAGAACTGAACTAGAACTGAACTTGAACTGAACTTGAACTGAACTTGAACTTGAACTGAACTAGAACTGAACTAGAACTGAACTAGAACTGAATTAGAACTGAACTAGAACAGAACTGAACTAGAACTGAACTAGAACTGAACTAGAACTGAACTAGAACTGAACTAGAACTGAACTAGAACCGAACTAGAACTGAACTAGAACTGAACTAGAACTGAACTAGAACTGAACTAGAACTGAACTAGAACTGAATCAGAACTGAACTAGAACTAAACTAGAACCAAACTTGAACCGAACTAGAATTAAACTAGAACTAAACTAGAATTGAACTACTTACTATGGTCTCTAATCAAAATCTAGGTAGACAGAATGATTTGGCGATAGACAGATTATTTGTGTGCCACTCCCACTTCCCACTTGTTTTAATTGGATTAAATCTCTCGATATCCATTATTTAATAATCAGATAAGCTCTCACACCCATTTTTCTAACCATAAACAAGAAAACAACTTTAAGCATTGCTAATCTAAAGAATACATCATTTAAAATACTGACCAAAATTATATGCTGGTAGTATAAATGTTTAAAACTCCTTTTAGTCTCTATATATAAAAATATGTGGCATATACGCTAACGTATGAGTGTTTGAATCTGTGAAAACTTTCACACAACAAATTTTCACTTTCCACTTAACCCTTATTTTATTCTTCTATTATTTTATATTTAGTTTTTCTTCTATTACAAACCCAAACCTTAACTTATTACAATCATAAAAAAATGAATTAACTTGCAATCCCTTAACAAAAAGGGATTCTTTGATTTTACATATAAATTGCCCGCCTGCATGTCTTGTGTGTATAAAATTTCCTTTTTTTAATTTTCATGCAGCTTTTCAGAGAGTTGCATGAGAGGAGTAATGATAAAGAGAGTGTGCCAGAGGGTGTGGGGGCTTTTTCAAGTTGTTTATGTGCATGCATGTTCCATTGTTTTTGTTTGTTTTGTTTTTTTCTCTTCTTCTTCTTTTTTTATTTTCCTTAACGAAAACGATGTTAAAAGCACACCGAAACACATACACACACTGATACACTCATAAGGAAAGCCAACAACGCGCAAAAATAGGACTCGTCACTGGAAAATAGGGTTAGTAGGCATAATGCCAAGTGCATTGGCTGGAAGTGTATATGTAAACTTTAATTTGTGCCACTAATTCATCCCTTAAAAACAGGTGCGGTTCAGAATTATAGTAAAAATCGTTTGTTTTAGGTGTTGCAAAAGGACTTGGAAAAGTTCTTAAAGGAAAGTTATCGAATGTTCTGTATATTAAGTAAGTAAGTAAGTAAGTAAGTAAGTAAGTAAGTAGTAAGTAAGTAAGTAAGTAAGTAAGTAAGTAAGTAAGTAAGTAAGTAAGTAAGTAAGTAAGTAAGTAGTAAGTAAGTAAGTAAGTAAGTAAGTAAGTAAGTAAGTAAGTAAGTAAGTAAGTAAAGTAAGTAAGTAAGTAAGAAAGTAAGTAAGTAAGTAAGTAAGTAGTAAGTAAGTAAGAGTAAGTAAGTAAGTAAGTAAGTAAGTAGTAAGTAAGTAAGTAAGTAAGTAAGTAAGTAAGTAAGTAAGTAAGTAAGTAAGTAAAGTAAGTAAGTAAGTAAGTAAGTAAGTAAGTAAGTAAGTAAAGTAAGTAAGTAAGTAAGTAAGTAAGTAAGTAAAGTAAGTAAGTAAGTAAGTAAGTAAGTAAGTAAGTAAGTAAGTAAGTAGTAAGTAAGTAAGTAAGTAAGTAAGTAAGTAAGTAAGAAAGTAAGTAAGTAAGTAAGTAAGTAAGTAAGTAAGTAAGTAAGTAAGTAAGTAAGTAAGTAGTAAGAGTAAGTAAGTAAGTAAGTAAGTAAGTAAGTAAGTAAGTAAGTAAGTAAGTAAGTAAGTAAGTAAGTAAGTAAGTAAGTAAGTAAGTAAGTAAGTAAGTAAGTAAGAGTAAGTAAGTAAGTAGTAAGAAGTAAGTAAGTAAGTAAGTAAGTAAGTAAGTAAGTAAGTAAGTAAGTAAGTAAGTAAGTAAGTAAGTAAGTAAGTAAGTAAGTAAGTAAGTAAGTAAGTAAGTAAGTAAGTAAGTAAGTAAGTAAGTAAGTAAGTAAGTAAGTAAGTAAGTAAGTAAGTAAGTAAGTAAGTAGTAAGAAGTAAGTAAGTAAGTAAGTAAGTAAGTAAAGTAAGTAAGTAAGTAAGTAAGTAAGTAAGTAAGTAAGTAAGTAAGTAAGTAAGTAAGTAAGTAAGTAAGTAAGTAAGTAAAGTAAGTAAGTAAGTAAGTAAGTAAGTAAGTAAGTAAGTAAGTAAGTAAGTAAGTAAAGTAAGTAAGTAAGTAAAAGTAAGTAAGTAAGTAAGTAAGTAAAGTAAGTAAGTAAGTAAGTAAGTAAGTAAGTAAGTAAGTAAGTAAGT